>NC_081346.1:10644407-10855994 GCF_029784015.1 Lycium ferocissimum | reverse complement strand
AAATTATAGCATATTAGGAAATAAGAAAAAGTATGAAAAATAGAATTAAAAAACAAATATCAATGAAAAGAGCATTGCATAACTATTTTATAGAGATATCGAGGATTAGCCGGAAGAAAAACAAAAGTTATAAGATATGGACATAAAATAGTGGAGATTATTCAAGAAAGGATTATACACATCCACACATTGATATTTCCACAACAGTTTCGTCTTCCTTTCATATCTAAATGTTGTTCACCTATACTAATATTAGCACTGTATCGTAAATAAGAGCAAAAATCCAAAATAATTCACTATATTTTTGAATTTGGTTCAAAGTGTTGATCAAAACGCAACTTTTTGTAGGTGAACCTGGACTTTTAAGTACGATGTCCGATCCTCAACTTCAGGTACCCGATTGGTCCGATCCTCAACCTTCGGTACTTCATGCACGTTTGCCCGATCCCCGCTGGGATCTTGTTCATTAGTTTGATAAACAAAAGGCAATTCTATAGGGTCATCATGATCACTTCCTACAAATAGAGGGGTGTTTGGGAGGATTATGCATAGTTTTCCCCTTGGATTATCAAGAACTTCAGATTCGTATGAAGGAACATGTCATTTTTAAGGATAAGGGTCACTTCTATAGGAAAGTGAACTCCCTAAAGTGACATCCCTTTTTAATGAAAATGGACGTGGAATCCATATCATACAATCTATAACCTTTGTTCTTTGAATATCCTATGAGAATTGCTCTTCTAGCTCTTCTCGCAAACTTGTCACCTTAGAGCCCGTTGATGCTTATATTTAAAGCATTCATAGCCTTATAAATAAAAAAATAATTGGATAGTCCAACTTATTTTTACTTATAAGTCGTTTTCACTTAAAAGCCGCTTTAGATAAACTAAGTTAAACGGTCCAATTATTTTTTTGAGCTTTTTTTAAGACAAAAGACTTTAAGCACCACAAACACTTAAAACAAATTATAAGCAACTTATGGCCCAATCCAAACGGGCTCTTAGGCAACTTATTTGCATAACAAAGGCAACCAAACACCCGCAGTGCTCAAGCAGGGCGTGACCAAATAGCATCTCATAAGGGCCCTTACCTTGGGTTTGGTAGGCAACTGCTAATCAAATAAATCGCTATTCTAACACAATCACCTAAAAAGAAATGGGGAAAAACACTTTTAAACCCAAAGCTTTAGACACCCCTAAGATTTGTCTAGATCTCTCCTGTCCCAGGTTGGGATACCTTTTTTGGGGATAATGCCACCCGAAGTAAACAACCAAAACACTTAATTTGAAAAACTCGTTTCCCGATCTTAGTTTTAATCATCCCAACGGGTTTTTATCTACAAATGAAATCTCTAAGTACAGAATCCACCTTGTTTTGAGAGACAAACCCAAGTATATTTTTCCAAATCATCTACTAGATTTACAAAATAAGATTTGGATCATAGGTTGACTCTCAAAAGGCCCCCAAAAGATCTAGATTAACTAAATCAAACAGGGCGTATTATTCTCACTAATAGGTTTCCCTTGATGCTTATAATCAGGGACTACAATTTTGGAAAATTATCATCTAACAGTTTAAAAGAAGAATATGCTTCTTTCTTATAGGACCCCTTTTATGTTATTTTCTTTATTGGTGTAAGGGAGAATAACTAATTGTGGAGGTATGACAGACTAGTTTCCCTTTTAGAATGTATAGTCCACCCTTTTTTCTCTACAACCCCCCTCACCTTGCCTTTTTCCCTAAAATATACAAAAATCGAAAAAAATAGCCCGACAACATAGTTTTTGGTGAGTTTGGGATAACAAGTTGAATTTAAATCTAGAAAAAAAATTTTGTTTTTTCCACCATCTAAGCCCAATGATTCCCCCCCTTTTTTTTGGAACCATCCCCCGGGGTTTTTAACTTTACTACCTTGTGATGTCCCGGCCAAACGAGTGTTCCTTTCAGTGTGATATAAGGAGCCCCCGAATCTCAATCCATTAACAATAGTGTTTTTGGACAAAATAATACCACCTTTAGATACAATTTTAGTTGATTTTTTATTATCCTACCCCAAATTTCATCATCCCCGGGGAGGGGAACAATCCTCCCCCTGCCCCGATAAGTTCCTTTTGATCCAAAAAAGGGGGCAAGAGCATTTTTGAAAATCATTTCTATCCCCTTTTCTTCTAACCTTTCTTTCACTAATGAGGATACCCCAAATCTTAGCAATTTTTTGGATTTTGTAACCACACAACCAAAAGCTTGTCCTCCAGACCCGATTTTTTGTCATATCCGAAATTTTGAGTTCTTCCTACCATTAAGTATATCTCTATTTGCATTAACAACTCCCAATGATTTTTGACTTTCCTTAGTCACAAGCTATCTTCATTCAGGTCACATCCCCTTTTTGCCAAAGGTTACTCCTTATTTTGCTATAACTCTCATTTAACCCCAGAGGAATTGCAAAACCCTTTCCGAGATCTAAGGTGTTCTACATAAATTTTTGACTCGAAGCCCCCCGGAAGGGCCCCTTACACCCAACTATCCCGGAAAACTTTCATTTTAAAAAGTAGGTTAGAATCTTCTTTTTTTAAGTTGCTATTTCAATCCACAAAGGTATATTCTAGTGAGATTTTATCTATCAAACCCCTCTTTGAAATCCTCCCATATGTGTTTTGCCCGTGCATATACAATATTAGAGATTAATTCACTGAAAAAGAATTCCCATCCTGACAAAACTATAGATCACATTTATCCCATAATTCTTCTAAGTCTCCCCGTATTTGATTTTACGATGTTCCATTGATGAATCCTAATTTTCCTTTACCTCTTAAAGCTAGTCACATTGATCTACTCCATAGATTGTAATTTTTGGACCGGGAAAATTTAATGAATTAATACAAGACCCGGGAAATTCAAGCTTGCAAATATAATGGGGAGGTGATCGAAGATGGTTTATGCCTCATGTCATTTTGACCTCAACTTTGTTCTAGTTTTTTTTAAGGAGGTTTTCTTTAGCGTTGATCTCTAGATCATCGTTTTGATACCATGTAAAATTATCAATAAGGTCGTGGTGCCGTTGCTTAAAGCTCATCCATGGCGCTATGGAATCATGGAATAGAAAGTGGAAGTTTCTTTGTCAGATTGAATCGATCGAGAATGATTACAAGTAAGGTGGTTATTTATACCAACCAATGACAGTTATGTACAACTGTCCACTCATCATTTATAATACTAACTAACTACCTAAACCGTGTAACTAACAAATGGAAAAGCTAATACAGGTACACTGTGATATACAAGATATGCACTACGCATATACACTATTTCAATATCCTATATCTTTCTTTAGCAAAATAGTGCACTTTTCCGTTTGGTCATGAAAAGTTTTCATTATTTTTTCGGAAAAATTATTTCACTTTATTTGGAATCAACATTTGGTCATAAAAATTCTAAATACAACTCAAGTTGTATTTAAAATTTAAAAGCACCTAAAACCTTATTTTCACTTTTTTCACTTTCAATACATTCAAACAACCAAATTTTTTTGTAAACACTATAACCAAACACAATTTCATTTTCAACTCCAACTTAAAAAGTGAAAATATTCGATTTTCATGGCCAAATGCCTACTTAGTTACCTTGAACATTGAGTCATTGAGCACAAGAATAACGCTAAACTTACCTTGAACCATAAAACACAATTACAAAACTATAATTCAACTTACTTGTATCTACTCATGAGAATATGCCCAAAATGAACTCAAGGTGGCCTAATACAAGTTAGACCAGCCAATGAGAAGATCCTCATACTCAAAATTTCAAGAACGAGAAACCAAGCAACTTCAATGATTGAGTAAAACTGTAGACGTCACTGCACAAATTTAGAAATAAAACAAAATCAAATTTGAAGTGTTCAAACCCACTAATAGAAGATGGAAAAAAAATAAAACCTGTGGACAAATTCTCGTAAAAAGCAACATCGACACTTCCAAACCGATTAGTAATTATATACCATCGATATGAAAGTGATGTGAGATTCTTTCACCCGTGGCCATAAGAATTATTCACTTTATTCCGATTTTTTTTTTTTTCACTTTTTTTCCTAATCAACATTTCAAT
The DNA here is from genome assembly GCF_029784015.1 of Lycium ferocissimum. Lineage (NCBI taxonomy): Eukaryota > Viridiplantae > Streptophyta > Magnoliopsida > Solanales > Solanaceae > Lycium > Lycium ferocissimum. The sequence continues at coordinate 10,851,890 of NC_081346.1, read as the reverse complement.
ATGAAAATTCCGAATACAATTTGAAGTTGTATTCTAGAATACCAAAAACTCAAAATACTTGTTTTAAAAAAAAAAAAATCACTTTTTTCACTTTTTTACAACTACATTTCACTAAAAACTACAATTTCAAAAACTATGGCCAAACATAATCCAACTCCAAAATTCCAAAAAAAAAAAAAAGTGAATTTTTTTTGGTATCTATGGACAAACGGGGCTTTAATTTAGGATTTTTTGAATTGAGAAGAAACAAATAGAAAAGTAGATACTTGGTTGTGCAAGAGAAGAAGCAAGAAGAAGGGTTCGAGTGTGAAAGAATAGAATTGTACTGCCAAAATCTAAAACATTATAGACTGTTTTGACCCTTTTCTCTCGTATATAATACCCCCTCCGTTTCAACTCACATGACAACTCTCGAATTTTGAGTGTCAAATAAAAATTTCCTTGACCGCATTTTTTTTATATGTCTTTCAGTTATTTTGAATTATTTATTATTGTGACTTAAATTAATTAATAATGCATTTAAACAAATACATGTATTTATTGATGTAATGGGTAGAAGAAAGAACATGAAAAAAAAAAAAAAGCCTTGAAAAGGCACAAATAATCAGTAACTTAGAAACTGGGAATTAGATTTGGAACATAGATGAAAATAGGCCTCACCTTTCTCATCACAACATTCTCTTTTTGATCACTATACATAGATAGAAAATCAATCACACACAAAAGAAAAAAGAAAATGAGGAGCCTCTAGCAAAGGTCAAATTGATTTCTCCTTGCAACATATGAATCCAATTCAGCACACACAAATTCAAACAACAATCCTCTTGATTTCAAATTCTATTCGTCACATAACTTACAGAATTCACAAAGAAACAAATTCATATCAAATACTGAAACCAACAATTTTCTACATTTCAATTTTTTTTTTTTTTAGCTATTAATTAATTCATTGATTTCATAAATTTGAAGTCAAAAAACTGTGAAGGTGACGACGGAGCAACGTCAAGCAGCATCGGATTTTAAACCCTCCTTTGTCATTTCTTTTTGTACTTTTTGCATCTTATGATGGAATGAGCGGTGGTTATAGTGGTTCTAATGGTGGTTTAGTGGTGTATTAATTCATATCGTGTGTTTGTTACGTATATTTCATATTTATGTCACGTGTATCAATATCATATACATGACATACATGTGATATACATACAATATGCAAGTGACGTATAGTGCAGGCAAATGGTATATCTTGTGTATGCCACATATACACCATATATACAATAGCATATAAGTGTATATAGAAAGAAGAAGTTGAGGAAGTCATGGTAGAGAACTACAATAAAGCGCAATGAACGTAACAAAACTCAAGTGAAGAAGCATTAGCAACAAATAGAACTACGACGATTTTCCAGCAAAGCAACAATGAACTCCAGTCTTGAGATCGCCAAACTCCAGCGAATAGGGGTTGGAATGGAGACAACTATGCTAGGGTTCATGAGAAAGAAGATTCATAAAGAGATATCTTTGAAAAAAAATCCTTTTTTTTATGAGATTTATTGGAAGTTGTTGTTGGTTTTTTTTTTTTTTTTTTGGTTAAAGATTTTGTTAATGTATTTTGAAACTGAATAGTATTACTATTTTTAATGTAATTATGAGTTTTATTCCTTATGCCTCTATAAATCTTCATTAAATTCAAGTATTTGGACGGAAAAGATCTTGTTGCTCCTCTTAGGCCAAGTTCTTAAGATAGTGAATTAGTTTATGAACATTGCCAAACTGAAAAATATGTTTTAAAAAATAAATCAATTATAAATGATCTGTTGGACTGTCCAAACTTTTTTGAACTATTTATACTAGCCAATAGTTCGATATCAGTCAAATGATCATTTCTTTTGAAGTAAATTTGTTAATAATAATTTAACTAAATAGATAATAAATGAAAACTAAATCGATATCCTTCATTGCTTGAAAAATTGATTTAAATAGTCATTCATCAAAAAAGAATCAATAAATACGTAGTATTACATATCTTGACTAACCAATATAAATATTTTTATCGAGCGGCTAAGTATGTATACTTAGGTAGGGATAAGGTTATACTTTACCCTAACTAGAACCCACATTGTGGGATTTCACGGGGTATGTTGTCGTTGAGCGGCAACATTTTTTTTATGCGGATTACCCTTCAAAAGAATTGGTCTTTAATTTTTACCCTTCAAATTGGTGATTTTTAATTTTTGTCCTTCGCTAATACCTCAAGGTTCTGGATTCGAACTCCAGCTCAGTGTAAAAAAAAAAATTTCATAAGAGGTTTGAATTATAGGAATTTTAAATGCAAAACTCTGCTTAGAAAAGAAAGTTTGAATGAAAACTCTTCCTTAAGGCGAGTTCAAAACTCGAGCTGCGTAGAATTTTTCATTCAAAACCTCTAGTAGAGTTTTCCATTCAAAATTCGTACATCGTGAGCTTTTGCATGCATGTGTCAATAGATTACAACTAATATTTTAATTCTTCACCAAGGTCTTCTTATAATCATTAGAAAATTACATTATGTGTCAATAGATTACAATTAATATTTAAAAGTTCATTATTTTTCTTGTTTAGTTGTGACGTTAGGAATGAAGTAAATTTCCTTTACAAATTTTTAAGTTTTTAAGTTAAAATTTTCAAGTATTTGACACCAGAACATTGCTACTATTTTAGAACTTTGAATTAAATTACTTAAATCTTCATATTTATAAATAAGATTTTTTACATCAAAAACCAATGTATTATATTGCAACAAATGGCTAACAATTTGTCGACTTTTCCAATATAAATAAATATTACAAAGAGATGTCTGTTGTAACACTAACGGGTTTATCTTTTGTAGAGATGTCTGTTGTAACACTAACGGGTTTATCTTTTGTGAGAATATTAAAGTTATAAACTACAATAATGAGAGAAAAAATCAGCAGTATTGATTTTTTACATATTTAGCTCAATTATATTTACGTACTAATAACTAGTTATAAAAGAAAGACAAATTTTGGAGGCGCTTGCCTCTTAAAGGTTTACTAATCATATCTAATTTTGGGGAAAAAACAACAACAAATAATATTTCAAAAACTAAATAGAATCTTTTTCCTAATGGTCATGGGGCTCATCAATACTTTACAAAAATTGATTGGGAACATTTCCATTTCAACTTTTCTCTTGATATGGGTGTGGCTGATTTGGTTAGTCCTTAGCTACATCCTCTCTATCTGTTAATTGAGATTGATAAGGAGTCTTTATATCCCAGCCAGGAAAATGGGACCGTGCATACTGGGGGCGTACTTTTCTTAGTACTTGGTAAAAATAAACAAGTACTCGTCGATGGATACCTATCATGAAGAGAGGTTTGACATGTAAGTCTTTGAAAATTAATTATAGTATATTTCATTTTGTTGATTTTGTTTTCACCTTTTGTATATCTAATGTTAATAATTTTACAGGCTTAATCACTTTTTAACGAATGTTGGGTCACATAGTTTGAGAGGGAATATTGGTGCCTACAACTACCTGTCACCGAATTGATAAATGATGAACAAACTATAAAATGTAAAATTTGCATTGCAGGTGTGGCAGTAGGCATAGATTTAATAAGAACAAGAGCAAAGTTATATACTTTTTTGAAATATTTTTTGGAATTGCTTCTGTCACAAATTAAAATTTTATTTAACTTCTTTGATATTTATTTTTAGAAATGGCTAACCGTCCAAACCCACCCCCACCCTCAGTTGCTTCACCAACCTCTGTCCTTACTCCACCAGTTGCTCCACTAGCCCCCCTGTCCTTGCTCCGCCAGTTGTTGGTTTTCCCTGTTTCTTATGCCCAGACCATCCGACTTATCGGCATCTCAACCGCAAACGTCACCATAACAGGGACCTTCATCGAAAAATCGCTATGAGTGTGGCTAGTGCTTCACACCCTTCTTCACAATTCAGGACAGACGGACCCACGTCACTAAAGAACACTGAAGAAAATAGTATAAGCTAAGTAGTAGAACCTGTTTTTTCCGGCTTTCTAGTTTTATTACATATTACGTCTACTTTTCCAATTATGGACGTAATATGTCGTATGGTTTTTCCAGATGTTTTCTAGTTTTATCGATATTTATCATTATAAGCTGAACTCGTTTATTACAGAGTGATTTTGTTTATTTTCGTTTTGTATTTGTGTTAAGAAATTCATTAAGTATGTGCAAATATTATATTCAAAACCTAATTATTACTTATTACCTCTTGACGTAATTGTTCGAAAATTCAGAATCGATAAAATTGAATTTCGAGTACCAACTCCTGTTATTTTGTGTTTAGAGAAGCAATACGAGTATCACAATTATATCAATTCATAGATGTTGGGAAAAAAACGATATGTCCATAATTGATAAATATATCTGAGCAATTGGAAGCTTTCACATTAATACCAAAAAGAGACATGATGTCTTGAAGGAAAGTGGATAATCAATAAAAAATGATTCACAGTTAGCTTTGATTGTTTAAGAAGTTCGGTGTTTCAGTTAAATCGAAATACTGGAACAAAATATAGTATTTGTTGAAAAAATAAAATCGAGACCGCGCCAAAGCACCAAATTAGCTCGGTTTGATCTAGTTTTTTATTTTTCGATTTTTATGAACCCCTAATGTTGGTGATAAATGTTGTATGAAAAATGTAAAAACAAACAAGTAATAGTTGATAGAACCTATCATGAAGAGAGGTTTGACATGTAAGTCTTTGAAACTTAATTATAATATATTTCATTTCGTTGATTTTTTTTCACCTTTTGTATTTCTTGTAATAATTATTTCACAAGGTTAATCACTTTTTAAGGGATGTTTAAGAAGTTTGGTGTGTCGAATACAACATTTGTTGAAAAAATAAAATTGAGATCGGGCCGAAGTATCAAATTAGCTTGGTCCGGTCTAGTTTTTAATTTTTTGGGTATATATGAACGCCTAATGTTGATGATAAATGTTGTAGGAAGAAGGTAAAAATAAACAAGTAATGGTCGATGGATCCCTATCATGAAGAGAGGCTTGACATGTAAGTCTTTGAAAATTAATTATAGTATATTTCATTTTGTTGATTTTTTTTTAAACTTTTTGTATATTTTATGTCAATAATTTTATAGAGTTAATCATTTTTAAGGGATGTTTAAGAAGTGCGGTGTTTCACTTAAAATCAAAAATACCAAGATAGAAAAGAACCATACGTTGTTTGCCCTTTTAAAATCGAGAGGGGATGAAGATGGAAATTAGCTTTTTTGCAATCTTTTTTTTGATGTAGAGTTGACATTTCGATCTAAGGGTTGTGTTTTTTTCGAAATCTTTTGACCAACTAAAGACAAAAAAATTAAACTATTGATTTTAAAATCAATCCTTTAATTTTTGTCTTTAGTTTAAATAGATTTACTTGAAATGAAAACCACTTTTTAGATCGTTTGGTAGTGTCAAATAAAATTCGCAAAAAACTAGATCTTCGATCCGTCGCTAATTCGGGGAAAAAGGGCAAACAACGTCTGGTTCTTTTTTTTTCAACAAATGCTGTATTCTATTCCGGTATAGGCACTTAACATAATCAAAGATTCTCTCTTTTTTCAAAAAATAAAAAAAATAAAAAAAGGAAAAATATACTACTAGGTATCTAAACATATTAAAAGCATGTCTTTTTTTTTTTTCCAGTTAATCTTTTTTTGGGTCTGAGCATTAAAGTTTAAAAACATTTTAAATTAGTAAATAACCTACGCTTCACTCGATCAAATATTTCTTTTTGTAAATTTTGGTGATAAAAATAAAATTTCTTACAACACCAAACATCAAAATATAGTATATAATCTAAGACATTTAATAAGAAAAATACAAATCAAAATAAGAAAAACAATGCAAAATAGAATTAAAAAAACAAATACAAATAAAAAGAGCATTGCATAACTAATATACTAGTGATATCGAGAATTAGCCTGGAAGAAAACTTAACAAAAGTTATAGGGTTATGGACATGAAATAGCGGAGGTTATATCAAGAAGAATTATAGACATCCACACATTGATATTTTCACAACACTTTCGTCTTCCTTTCATATTTAAATGTTGTTCACATATATATTAATATCGTAAATAAGAGCAAAAATCCAAAATAATTCAAGGTAAGAATAAGGCTAACTTACCTTGAACCTTAAAACAGACAATTGCAAAACCATAATTCAACTTGTATCTACTCGTGAGAATATGCCCAAAATGAACTCAAGGTGGCATAATACAAATTAGACCAGCCAATAAGAAGATCCTCATTATCAAAATTTCAAGAACGAGAAACCAAACAACTCCAATGGTTGAGTAATATTCAAGATGTCATTGCACAAATTAGAAATAAAACAAAGTCGAATTTGAAATGTTCAAAGCCACAAATAGAAAGAGGAAAAAAAACAACGAATTGTGACAAATTCTGTAAAAAAGCAACATCGTCACGTCCAAACTTTGATTAGTAATTATATACTATTGATATGAAAATGATGTGAGATTCTTATTTTAGGAATTTTTGAATTGAGAAAAAATAAAGAGAAAAGTAGATCCTTGGTTGTACAAGAGAAGAAGCAAGAATAAGGGTTTGAGTGTGAAAGATATAGAATTGAACCGCCAAAATCCAAAACATCATAGACTATTTTGACCCTTTTCTCTCGTATATAATACTCCCTCCGTTCCAATTTACGTGGCAACTCTCGAATTTGAGTGTCGAACAAAAATCTTCTTGACCGCAATTTTTTATATGTCTTTTGAATACTTTGAATTATTAACTATCGTGACTTAAATTAATTAATAATGCATTTAAAAAAATTCATGTATTTACTGATGTAATTGGTAGAAGAGAGAACATGCAAAAAAAAAAAAAAAAAAAAAAGAAAAAGCACAAACAATCAGTAACTTAGAAACTAGGAATTAGATTTGGAACATAGATGGAAATAGGCCTTGTCTTTCTCATTACAACATTCTCTTCTTGATCACTATACATTGATAGAAAATCAATCGCACACAAAAAACAAAAGGAGGAGCCTGCGGCAAGGGTCAAATTGATTTTCTCCTTAGCCCTTGCAACATATGAATCCAAATCAGCACATACAAATTCAAACAACAATCCTCTTGGGGAAAAGTATTCAAAATCCTCTTGGGGAAAAGTATTCAAAACACACTCAAACTATGGCCAAAATTGCCATAACACACCTCAACTTTGCGGGGGTCCTATGAACCCCCTGGACTTATTTTTTGTGTATTATTTACGCTTTCAACCGGACAAAGTCACTCAAACGAGTTTGAGTGTATGCACGCGCTCGTAAAATTAAAACCAGACCGGTCATTTTCATTATTTTGGTTTTCAAAATTTGAAATCCAAAATTCTCTCTCACCTTCCACTCGATTTCTGCCATATTAATCACTCAAATACCATTTTATTCTGCAAATTAGTGCGAATCATAGTTAAACTAAGTTTAGGTGGTAACATCGCGGTGGATTTTGACCCGAAATCGTCGATTTATCTTCAAGCTTTTAGTGAACTGAAAAAATAACAGGTTAGTCGTGTTCTTTGTCAGTATTGTATGTGTAAAGTTTATTTTTTTCTATATTATATAGGATTTGTGACATTATCGTATGAATTTCTAGGGTTTGTTAAAAAATTATGAGTTTTTCCTAGTTTAAATTGGGGTTATTTGGGGTTAAGAGATGTGTAATCATATGTCGTATAGTATTACTGTTGTAATTGCGTCCAATTTATTTTCACCACAAAATGTGATTTTATACACTGTTTGGCCTTGTATTGTCAGAAGTCTGAATTTAATTGTCGTTATTTGATGTGTGTGGGGGGTTGTGATTGTTGTTGACCATCTATTATTGTTATATATGTGTGGTACTGATTGTTTATACTATTACTAAATTGTAATTTCAGATATGAGTGGGTTTGTATTAGTAACATTGAGATGGTATCATGGTGGGGTTTTGGATGTTAGTAGTGGGTAGCAAAAGTATGAGGGTGGACAAATAACAGAGTTTTTGGATATTGATGTGGATAGGATGTCCTTTTTTGAACTAAGGGATTATATTAAAGAACTAGGGTATACTAAAAGTTATTCATTTTGTGTTAGGAGACCTAATAGTGACAGTGTTGTAGAAATCCAAACTGATAGGGACATTTTCGAAATTTCACAAAGTTTTGAAAATGGGGATACTATTGAAATCTATGTACGTCACGTGGTTGATAATTTAGATAATGTAGATAATCGGTCCCATTGCTTTTTGGAATACTAGCCCCGATGAGAATCTTTGGTCGCTTTTAATAAAGAAAGGGATGGGGGGGTATCCAAGAAGGGGATGGGTTTGCTTTTAATAAAGAACAGGCTTACGAAGCTACGGCACTGTTTGAACCGTAGTAACTCTTTAATAACGCTTCGAAGACCCATTAAGTAGTGAATTTCCTATTCTTGAATCCGACAAGTCCGATGATAGTTACGAGTACGACCAAGCCGAACTATTTAATGATGAACATGAAAGTGATGATGTTCATGAACTCTGCATAAATTTGAGGGATGAAAGGATGTATCAAGAGAAAGGATACCAAATCGATTGATGTGGGCTTTGAAAGGAGGTCATATACAAGCTTGAAAGGTAAGGTTCTTTGGGGATGAAACGATGCATATAGTGTTGAATCGGATACAAATGAGTCGGGGTCTAGGAGAGATAATTTTTGACAAAACTGTTGAAAAAGTGATGTGGGAGTTGGGGATGGTTTTTGAGGATGTGAATGAGTTTAGGGATGTTGTTACAAAATATGCACTTCAAAGGGGTGTGCAGTAGGGGTGTTCATGGTTCGGTTTGGGTCGGTTATTGGTTAAAACCATAACCAAACCAATTTAGTCGGTTTTTAAATGTCTAAAACCATACCAAATCAAGTAAAATAATAACCACCGGTTTGGTTATTGTCGGTTTGGTTCGGTTTGTTCGGTTTTCAATTTATGACTAGCGTGACAATTCAAATATTCTCTCTCTACATTCTTCAAATTTCTTATAAAGCTCTTTTTCCTCCGGCCCACAAGGTATAGTGAGGGAAAGACGTGATAAAATGAAAAGAGAGATTTTTACTTTTTACCCTTATGCTTACGACTTATTAGAGTTGGGCTTGAATTGTTGGACTTGTACATATTCTTTTAAGACATGGGCCTTAAAAATAAGTAGACCAAAATTAAATTAATAATTAAAAAGGTATAAAATATCTTTAATTATTTATGAAAAGTTAATATTATACATATAAATAATTATAAATTTTATGTATATAATTATCGGGAGTTCGGTTATTTATTCGGTTATTTTTACTATAAGGATAACCAAACCAAATATTATGTTGTTTTTTAAATTTAAAACCAAACCAAACCAAATGTCGTTTTTTTTATTCGGTTTGGTTAAATTTTAGGTTTGGTTTTAACCAAAGAAACGACCACATTACTAGTGTGCGATTAGAGAAATTTGTCAATGAGCCCAAAAAGGTTAGGGTGAGGTGTAGGGATGGCTGCCCATGGCTGCTATATGCAAGTCTTAACAAGAAGACTAATGATTTCATGATCAAAACCTATAATCCTAAACATAGGTGTGTCAAGACTACTAGAAATTACATGTGCAATGCTAAGTTCTTGTCTAAGCATTACAAGAATAAATTTCGGAAACGACCAAACATTAGGATTTTCAAGTTTCGGCAGTTGATTAGGGAAGAACTTAACATACATGTTGGAAAAACCACCGCCAGAGAGTTAGAGCTAAAGTACTCCAAGAAATTATATGTGATCATTTGTTAGAGTTTGGAAGAATATTTGACTATAGGGATGAAATGTTGAGGACTAATCCCGGGAGTATTTGTGTTGTTAAGGTTGATGACTCGGTGAAAGTGGTAGGTTGGTGTTTGAAAGTTTTTATATTTGCTTTGATGCTTTGAAAAAATGCTTTTTTAGGGTTTGTAGGAAATGTATTGGTTTGGATGGTTGTTTCTTAAAGGGAATAACCAAAGGACGGTATTGGCTGCTGTTGTTGCTAAAGATGCTAATAATCAAATGTTGCCTATTGCTTGGGCTATAGTGGAATATGAGAATAAGAACACTTAGACATGGTTTTTGAAATTGTTGATGGCTCATTTGGGAATGGGAGATGGCAAAGAACTACATAGTGATATCGACCGTACAAAAGGTATGACAATCACTTTTTTTTTCCTTCATTTAGTTTCTGTCCATTCATATATAATTGTTTCTCAAAATTGTAGGGGTTTCAATCAGCTATGAAAGAATAGCTATCACTGGTGGAGCACAGGATGTGTGCAAGACACATCCTAGCCAACTGGGCAAAAGGATGGAGAGGTCTTCAAAAAAGGAACCAATTCTGGAAGTGTGCAAAAAGCACCTTTGAAGGAGAGATGAAGATAAATCTAGACAAAATGAAACGACTTGGTGTGCGCAAGGATGGTAAGGATATTGTTGCGGATTCTTTTACTACCCACCCGAAACTTGGTGTAAAGCGTACTTTAGAGGCGACATTAAGTGTGATAGTGTGGACAATAATATGTACGAGAGCTTGATGCGTGGATTTTAGGACCAAGGCATAAAACCATTATCACTATGCTTGAAGAGATTAGAGTGAAGGTAATGACTAGAATAGGTCGGTTGAGTCAATTTCCAAAAACATGGTTAACTAATATATCTCCAATGACATTGGGGGTACTAGAAATCAACATAAAGAAATTAATGGAATGTAATATTGATTTCAATAGTGAGAGAGGGTTTGAAATTAGTGATGGGCCATATCAACATCTTGTAGATTTGAGAAATAGAACTTGCGGTTGTAGGGCTGGATGCTCGAGGGAATACCATGTCAATATGCCCTTCTTTGCCATATTATATAAGAAGTATGAACCCGTTGAGTTTGTTAATAGCTACTACGGAAGGAGACCTACTTGAGGACTTATTGTCATTTTCTTCAACCGATCACCAATATGAAAATGTGCCGAGTCCAATAACCCCTATGTTGCACCACCAATTGTAAAGCCTATGCCAGGCAGACCAAAGAAGGTCAGGAGAAGAGAAGCCACTGAGTCAAAAAGATATGGTAAGTTGTCAAGAAAAGGAGTTGACATGACTTGCAGCATTTGTCATGGTAAAAACCATAATAAAAGAGGTTGTCCTTTGAAGGTATGAGCTTTTAAAGTAAACTCTGTTTTTTATACTCTTTGGAGTAATGGTTTTGATTTGACACTACTGTTTTTGGCAGGATTGCAGTAGAACAAGCTATGGTAATGGACCGGATATTTGCGGCATCATCTCGGCCAAGCTTTGTTGAATCAAGTCTTTGCACTGCAAAGAGCTAGGGGAAGGCCAAGAAACACAACTCCAACACAAGCACCGGCCAAAAGCTAGGGAAGGCCAAGGAAAAACCCATTAACTTCGATGCACCAGCAAAGAGCAAGTGCAAGGCCAAGGAGTACTTCAACCACCACCAACAGCAAGTGCAAGGCTAAGGAGTACACCACCAACAACTCAAGCACCAACAAGAGGTATGGGAACAAGGAGGACAACCATTAGTGCTAAATGGTTTGAAAATGCAACAAGTTATCTTTGCACTATTGCGGCCAATGCACCCGATCAACTTTCGCTTCTCGTCTAACATGAGGAGGAAGACCAAGAAAAACCTGCGAAGCTTCTAGTCTTGCTGTTGCACCAATGCCTGATCAACTCCTTGCTTCTCGGTCTAATGTGAGGAGGGGAAGACCAAGAAAAACCTCTCAAGCTTCTAGTGTAACAAGCGTTGATAATGAAAGAGGAAGAACTACCCCTTACAAAAGGCCTAGGACTGTTGGAATGGGTATATTTGTCGCAGAAAATGGATTTACAACATACAATGTAAGAGCTGAAATATTTGTTGGAATGGGTATATTTGTTGCAAGTGAGTTTACTAACTATAAACAATTATTTTGCTTTGTCTACAGCATGGCTTGCCAAGTAGTAGGATAATTGATCTTTGCCCAAAAAAGCATATAAGGTCGGTGATATTATTGGGGACCTTGGTCACAAAGCAAGGACTGGAGTGAGGTGGAAGGGCAAAGCAGCAATGACATCAAGCCAGCTTGAAGAGATGAGGGTAAATAAAAGGAAAAAAGTGACAGCAACCCAGAACTCCCAGACAAAGGATCCATGGAAGTAGTGTTAATATGTTGGTAGTTGGTAGAACAAGTTAATGTAGTTGGCGAGTTTTGCGGTTCATAAACAAACTAAACTAGTTTGTGGTTTAAATGCTTGTTTTGTGACATTATGCTAGTGCACTTGAATGTTGCATCATCATGAATGTGATGCACTACTTTTGTACAAACTTATATTGGTGAAATTGTTTATATATAGCAAGGTTTGTTTCTATTATTAAGTCCTGTCTCTTTCAGCAGTAATATCAGTGCACATGTTTAATGTCCAGAATGTCTGTTTCTATTTGAAATTGTTGGTGCACATTTTTAATGTCCAGAATGTGCAACCTATGTTGGTGCAGCTGTTTCTTTTTGAAAGTGCAGTTTATGGACCAAGTGAAATCTGGTGGTCATGCATTTGAACTGCATTAATGTTGCTCACCAAATCTGGTCAAGCATTTTGAACGAAATTAATGTTGCAAACTAAATGTGGTCAAGCTTTTGACCGGATTTAAAGGTGGTCAACAACAACTAAGGTGGTTGGGGGTTAAGTAGTGGGGAATTTTGGGATAAGAAACACATTATAAATATAGGCTTTCACTCACACTCCTAATACTATGAAATAGCATTCTACACTTTCTTTAACATGAGCCTTAATTCGAAAATGGTAGCTTATTTTGAGAAAAATTACCAAATCATACGTCGAAAATGATGATTTCCTAAGTGTTCGTCTAATTTATTTGTTATTTTCAATTTATTTTAGAATTTTTTTTTAGTGTCAATTTAAAAAGAAAAATCAAAAATTGAATTTTCTTTAAAAAAAAAAAAAAGAAGATTTTTAAAACCCGTTTTTTAAATTAATAAAATAGGGAAAAGGGTTCAAAACACACTCAAACATGGATTGGCCGAATTTTCTTTAAAAAATGATTGGGTTAACCCCCCTTTTATTTTAAATTGAAATATTGACACCATAAATTTGATTTTTTAAAAGTGTGCTCACTTTCTTGTGAAAAAGTGAAAAAAAAAGTAAATAAGAAAAAAACTAAAATTTGAAAAATGTCATTTCTTAAAAATATGGAAACTATACAATTAATTAAATTTGATTAACATTAATCATGCTCTCTCTGATTTCATTTTCTTCCCTCTCTTTTTATTTTTCAAATAAAATCGGGAAAAAGTGTTTTTCTTGTCAAAATGGATAAAAGTTAATATTTTTTTTTTTTTTTAAATTTTCATCTTTTTTAAAATGTGGAAAACCGCTTTTAAAAACCAAATTTGGAAAACTAGATTTATTTCATATTTTAAGTGGAATATGATTTTTACCGGCCAAAAAAATTAAGTTTTCCCGTTTTATAATTGCGCACTCTCTCAAAGACAATCCACAAATTCCTTGCCGACCACGAATTTACAAAAGCAATGCGATCAATTATTCGTTTTTAAATAATTTGGGGGGTAATTATTGCGTTTCGCACAAAGAATTTAGCCACGTTAGGCTAAGACATTATATTGTCGTAAATATATATAGAGAGACTCTCTTTAGTTCGGACAAAAAAAAAAATCTTACAAGAAACATTTTGGAAGTAAAAATTAAGAGAGAGTTTTAAATTTTGGAAGTAAAAATTCACTCACATATTACTATGAAAAGTGTCTTTCGGACCCTTTTCACGGGATGCATTAATTCCACACAAAATTTTGAGAAAAAACTGAGCCTATAACACTTGGGGAACGGAGATTCTGCATTCTCTAACACTGCCCTATTCCTATTTTTTTTTATATAGGAGCGTGTATTACACATTGCAACAAATGTTTGGGGATGGCGTTTTAATGGTGTCAATATTTTAGTTTAAAATAGTTCAGGGGGGTCATAGGACCCCCGCAAAGTTGAAGTGTGTTATAGCAATTTCGATCAAAGTTTGAGTATTTTTTGAACCCTTTTCCCAATAAAATACAAAGTTGGTGCTCATACGCGGCTCTATCAAGGATGGAAAGAATTTATAAATGCTAACGGATTCAAGACAGGGGATATATTGTGTTTCAAGACTTGTGACGCTGCTAGAGACCGGATACACTTCCTTGTTGAAATAAAACAGGAGATCATAGAAATAGATTAGACTGGTCTCCGTATTTTCAATTTAAGCAAGGTTTATGTTGGAGCACATGTAACACCTTTGCTTTCTAAATTAAAGGGATTTCATTCATCAATTTCGAACTTACATTAAACACAAAACAAAAGAAAACTAGAAAGGATTTCCTAACATACATTAACCACAAGATAAAAGAAAATGAAAAAGTAGTTCCTAACTAACATTAACCACAACACAAAAGACATTTTTCCAAGCACTGCCTACCTAACATCAAGCACAAAACTAAACCATTCAACTTCAAAAATACAAGAAACACTAAGGCAATTGGTCATGACAAGTTGAAGCATTTCCTCGCATTAACCAACTGATCCATCTAGCAAAACAAAACAAGATACAAAATGTGAAAATCAAATTAGAGCTAAAGTTGTTGATCCCTTCTTTTTCGATTTTATCTCTTTTGCATTTTCAATTTTGCCCGCATTAATCACACTTGATTGTTCTTCCATCTCCTTCATTTTCATATCACTTGAGACGATTGTTCTTCTATTTCAATCTCTTTCAACATCTCGGCAATTTCGAACTTCCACATCCTTCTTCCATCTCCTTAATTTTCTTCTCTTTTAAAGCTAATTCTCCGTGCATCTCCTTCATTTTGTTCGCCAACTTTGGAATAATGTATTTCGATCTTTCATCAACTTTGGAAAGATCCCTCCATTGAAAAAATTTACACTTCTTTGAACCATAGTAGGGGCAAGACCAATATCTTCTTCCGGGATTGTTGTCGGACCAGGAAGTCTTCAATGGGAGCAACACACCATGACTACATCGCACCTCCGCATTCAACATTGGATCTTCATTGTCCATACAAAGCTTATTCAAATCCAATCTTGTTTCTTCCATAGCTAACCCGAATTTTTAATCAGAAATTTGGGGAAAGAAATTATAAGAATCCAATCTTGGGTAAGAATTGAAACATAAAGAGAAGAAATTTACCACAAAATTTAGGGAAGAACTCAATGTGGAAGAAGAGAAGAAGATCTAGCCGTTTGTGGGGATTTAATATTGGATTTGGGGAATTAAAAACGTTATTTGGATAGCTATGTGGCAAATATACACTGGTCCATATAGTTTTTATCATCTCTTACGCGCTGAAGGAGAGTAGCTTCACTTGCTAGTCCAGGTCACCGGTTGAAAGCGTAAATATATAGTACACAAAAAATAAGTCCAGAAGGGTCATAGGACCCCGCAAAGTTGAGGTGTGTTATGGCAATTTTGGCCATAGTTTGAGTGTGTTTTGAATACTTTTCCCATCCTCTTGATTTTAAATTCTACTCTTCACATAACTTACAAAATTCACAAAGAAACAAATTCAAATCAGCTACTGAAACCTACAATTTGTACACTTCAATTTTTTGTGGCTGTTAATTCATTCACTGATTCCATAAATTTGAAGTAAAAAAACTGTGAAGTGATGGCCGAGCAACATCAAGTAGCATCAGATTTCAAACCCTCCTTTTTCATTTCTTTTTTATACTTTTTGTATTCTTGTGATGGAATGAGTGGTAGTTATAGTGGTTCTAATGGTGGTTTATTAATTGATATCGTGTGTTTGTCACGTATAATTCATATTTATGTCACATGTATCAATATTATATACATGACATACATGTGATATACATACAATATACAAGTGATGTATAGTGCATGCAAATGGTATATCTTGTGTATGCCACATATATACCATATATACATAGCATTAAGTGTATATAGAGAGAAGAAGTTGAGGAAGTCATGGTAGAGAACTCCAACAAAACTCCAATAAAGCGTAATGAACGTAACAAAATTCAAGTGATGAAGGATTAGCAATGAATAAAACTGCGACAATTTTTCAAGTAACAATGAACTCTAGTGCAAATCGCCAAACTCCGGTGAATAAGGGTTGGAATGTAGACAACTATGCTAGGGTTCGTGAGAAAGAAGATTCGTAAAGAGATATCTTTTGAAAAAATCCTATTTTTTATGAGATTTATTGGAAGTAGTTGTTGTTGTTGTTTTTTTTTTTTTTTGGTAAAGATTTTGTTAATGTATTTTGAAACTGAATAGTATTACTATTTGTAATGTAAATTACGAGTTTTATTTCTCATATCTCTATAAATCTTCCTTAAATTCAAGTATTTGGACTGAAAAAAATCTTGTTGCTCCTCTTAGGCCAAGTTCTTAAGATAGTGAATTAGTTTATGAACATAGCCAAACTGAAAAAGATGTTAAAAAAAATGAAATTTCAATTATAAATGATCTGTTGGAGTGTCCCAAACTTTTTTTGAACTATTTATACAAGCCAATAGTTCGATATCGGTCGAATGATCATTTCATCTGAAGTAAATTTGTTAATAATAATTTAACTAAATAGATTATAAATAAAAACTAAATCGATATATTTCATTGCTAATTGATTTAAATAGTCATTCATAAAAAAAGAATCAATAAATACGTAGTATTCCATAATAAATACGTAGTATTCCATATCTTGACTAACCAATATAAATATTTTTAGCAGCTAAGTATGTACACTTAGGTAGGGATAAGGTTACACTTTACCCTCACTAGACCCCACATTGTGGGATTTCACGGGGTATGTTGTCATTGAGCGGCAACATTTTTTTGTGCGGATTGTCCTTCAAAAGCACTGGTCTTCAATTTTTGCCCCTCAAATTGGTGGTTTATAATTTTTGTCCTTCGCCTAATACCTCAAGGTTCTGGGTTCGAACCCCAGCTCAGTGAAAATAAATAAATAAGGAATTTCAAAAGGCAGAGATTTGAATTCGCAAAGCAGAGTTTTGCATGCAAAACTCAATTTGCAGGCAGAACTTTGAATGGAAAACTCTCCCTTCAGGCAGAGTTTTGAATGCAAAACTCTGCCTTAAGGCAGAGTTCAAATTCTATTCAAAATTCTGCCTGAAGCCTAACTTTGCTATAAAACTTTGCCTTGCGACTTTTTTTTTTTAACTTTGCTACAAAACCCCAAACCTCATGATATTAGACGAAGGGCAAAAATTAAAGACCACCAATTTGAGCAGCAAAAATTAAAGACCACCCCAAAATAAGGACATTCCTGCGAATTGCCCGAGCGGCAAAGTATGTAACTTCCTCTTTATTTTGTGTGCAACCCACAAAATTCAAAGTGGGCTAACGGCCCAATTGTCCACTTCCCAAGCCCATCTTTTATATATTTATCTATCTGTACTATTTTAAAAACATGAATATAAATGTTGGTTGATCAAAATATTCTTTAACTATTGGTAGACTTATATACCCTTTTAGTCTAATTCTACCATATTTCTACTGACTATTTTAGTAAATAAATAAAAAAAGCATAATTGAAAATAGAGTTTTAATCAAATTCAACTTCCGAATCCCAAACTTACTAATTAAAGAATTAAGAGTATTTTCTATCACAGTCCTACCTATAATTCTTGGACACGCTTAAGTACAAAGGCAAGAAAAATAAATATTGAACGGCTTTGATAAGTTCTAATATTCCTAACTTACTCAACATACGTTAGGAATATTATCCTATTACTGCTACTAAAAAACATATGTTAGCTAGGAATATAATATTAGACTTATTTCCGTAAAGGATAACTATACTTTGTAACTCTAAACAAATTTCTCAAAAAATGAAATCAAAATATATAATAGAGGATACTGTAAGATGGAATAGTCCGAATTCGACTTGAGCAATTCTCAAGCAGTAATTATTTTGAACATATTTAATTTCTTTTCCGTATACAAAATATTTTTTTATCTTAACAATTTTTTAATAATTTGCATAGGATAAAGTCGTGCAACATCTAAAAAAAGGTAATGAAAGAAAAGGCAGGAATTTTCAGTATACGATCACTTAATTCCTAATATTGAATTCTCTTAGTCGTAACATATTTTTTATTTCGAAGAAAAGAAGAACAAATAAACACCGATGATATTAATATTTTTGTAAATCATTAAATAAATTTTTATAATTACAAATAGTATTATCTAATAATTTTTACTATGACTGAGATCGACTGGGAATAACGTGCAACTGCAAGTTTATAGAGACTAGTACCATATTAAAAGCACGAAGAGCAAAGAAATATTGTTTGAACATTTTGCCCTTCATTAAAAGATTCTACAATAGACAAAATTGTCATTTATAAATTTTTTTCAAATTAATATTTAATTATTTTACCTTATAAAAATATACCTCCTGACAATTGATACTTACAAAAAATTAATACGTGCATGTAACCAATTCTATTTCATCCAGAATTTTTCCTTTTTTGAGTTTACTTTTATGACACAATCTATTTATTTCCTTCTATAAAAAATTTATTTGGGTTAGCTCTGGAGTCCAAGTAATAGAAGACTGACGGAAAAGAAATTATGTTACTTATTTTGGCAAAAACTTCTAACCCTATTGGTGCCGCCATTATAGCCATGTTTAGTTTGAATTTGGGTAAAGCATTTCCGACACAAACATTACCAAATTTGTAAAGGACTCTAACTTAATGGTCCATGTCTAACATAAAAGATGAATACGTATCTACTTGATTTCAAGAGCAGCTTTTGAAGTATTTTACATGTTGTATCCATATTCAATTTTTCTATGCAATTTTTAACTTCATATTTTTAATTTTGAATGACACAAATTATTGTGGCTATTCATTCTGATTCTTGCCATGTAACTTCTTCTTCTTCTTCCTGTTTTTTTTTTTTTTTTTTTTTTTTTGGCTTCTTTTACAGGTTTGTAGTTTACCAAACTTGAAGACACATAAGCCTTTTTCTAGCTCTTGTTGTGATCTTTCTTTTTTCGTGCATTCTTTATTTCTTATGCTAGTACCTTTAGTCACATAACGAATTTGTTGAGTTACATAACTGAATATATTTTTGATTAATTTCTTTGTTGGTTACATTATATTGAAGCGTTTTTATTAAGCTTTTTCAGTTTTACGCTTGATGGAAATTGATAATTATAACTCGAGGGTTCTTGATTGTAGGGATTTTAAGTACTCCTTGTGCCATGAATGGGAAATCCGACGAGGCCAGACGCCTATCCGAAAGATTAAAGAATATTACAGATAAATTCAAGTGTTCCTTTTCAGTCTATAAACATAGATATTTTTATTAGCTCAGTCATTAGGTATGCTCGCCTTATTCAATCACATGGTACTCTCTTTTATTTGCTAATTACAATAACTTATACAATTCTACCTGCGTAAAGAGTCAAAGAAGTTAGGGTAGAAAGAGACTCCAATTTCCAGTATTCTACTCTATAAGATAATTCAAATAGCTATGCTTTAAGGCGTTCATGGTCAGGTTTGTGTAAAGGTCAGATCTTTGTTTTAATTTATTTTTATTTTTGTTTGTTTTGTATCTTTCGTTTCCCTTTGTTATGATTTATGAATTGATTTTTTGTCTAATTGAAAATCACGCGTATCTTTCATATATATGACTTTTGTGACTACAAAGTATTGGTGGAATTAATTTTCCTTTTTATTATGAAAGTGTTAAATATATTAACATTTATATGTTCTTTAGATTATATGAACCATAACGTGAAGATAGTATGAATATATTTTTTCATTTTTTTATTGGTTAAATATTTTTAAAAAATCATTTTTTTTTTTTTAATTGCAGAGAATCATAGTTTCAAGTTAGTCAAATTCGCTGCCAATTGATGATGTATAGTAGAGGTTATGTATGTATAGTTTAACTGGAGGATATATGGCTCAATTGTTAACTACGATGCATTAATTTTACTCCATCAGAGAGAATAGTATTTTCCAGTTAGTCAAACTCGCTATCAATTTATGATGCAATTTTTATTTTTGAATTGACTTGTTGGTCAAAATGTTTGCAATCATATATTGATTTTCTAATTTTGGGTTATTGTTGTTGGCCTTTTACCGTTTAAAAATAGATTGCACACCGGATATAATTGTAATTTAATTAATTTTTTAATATTTAGGAATAAAAATTTGATTAGTTTTTTAATTATTAGGACTTCAAAATCAACTGCATTAGGAGTTCTTTTTATTTCCTTTCAGGAGTTGGTGTCCTTTTTTATTTAGTAACTTTAGGCCGACAATGATTATCAATGCAAAATCTACCATGGTCACATATATAATGTACAAGTTTCTTCCCTAAAAAATCGATCAATTTACATTTCTTCTTGGTAGCGTCCTCAAAGTCATACGGGGGAAGTAGGATTCTTCATTTTCGGAGTTTTTCCATTCATCCACTTTCAATTCCTTTTTGGTTTATGTATCAATTTTCTTGTGTGTATTTGAATTCGAACTATACATAATTTTACCTTATATCAATCCTAATTTAATTTGTTTCAAATATTTAGGACTTTAAAATCAACTAAACATTAGTTATTAAATATTTCTTTATTTGAACTATATAAAAACTCTTAATATTTAGAAATTTAAATTTAAATAAACTTTACGTATATAAATTCTTTCCTTCTTAATATAATTTACCAAACTAATGCTAATTTGGTGTTTATATAGTAAACATTCTCCATATTTGGTGTTATTGTCAAACTGTGCATTTTACGATCCATAATCATTAAGCATCAACTAAAGCCTCTCTGATATATTTTAAAATATGCAAGAATTAAATAATAACATGAAAAGGAACATCTCAATGATTCCCATATTTCAAAACAACATATAACCATTAGCATAAAATAATTGTTCTTTTTGCGAAAATTGAAATACAGATAAAAAATGAGAGACAATATGCTAAAAGGGTGCAAAAACGTAATGTGTTATAATGGTTATGGTTTTGAAAAATATGAATCAATTTTCAATTTCAACTTTATTATTATACCACTGTTACAAAAATATTTGCATTAGAGTTCTTTTTATTTCCTTTGTGCACATTATTTAGTACTTTCTATATCAATGCAAAATCCAAGATCGGATAAAAAAAGTGTTCATCCACTTTAATTTTTTTGTTTGAAAAAAATATATCAATTATTAAATTAACTAAACAATTAACTTTATCTTTAACATGAAAAGGAACATCTCAATGATTCCCATATTTCAAAACAACATATAACCATTAGCATAAAATAATTGTTGTTATGTGATCAAATGAGAGATAATATGCTAAAAAGATGCAAAAACGTATTTAATGGTTATGGTTTTGAAAATATGAATCAATTTTATTTCAATTTATATATATTTTTTTCTTAAAAAAAAAGTGAGGGCCAAAAAAATATCCACTTATTAAATTTTATTAAGGGTTATGTGAAAGTCACAATATCTATTTAAATGTAATTTATTTTTTTTTTTTTTATATCCGGAGGGAGTAATATTTATATTATTTATTTTAAATTTTATCTTCACAGATAAGGGGCCTGTAAATAACAGAAGCTACTAGTTTTACATAAGAATCAAGCTTCATCATCGACACACTTTCGTAAGATCATAGTATAGAAATGGGTTTGAAAATTGGAGGCAAAATTGAAAAAGTGAACGGTAAAGAACTAAGTTATAGTGAATTCACTGAGAAATATATGGCTCAAAACCAACCTGTGGTTCTTACTGGACTTATGGACAATTGGAGGGCTTGTAAGGACTGGGTTTCACCTAATGGAAAACCTAATCTTCAATTTATCTCCACCCATTTTGGGAAATCCAAAGTTCAGGTAACATATTTGTTCTTCTACCCAATTCGTTTAAATCCCCAAATTCGGATTCTTTTTGCTTACTTGAATGAAAATTGTCTCATATAAATTTTATTAATCATAAGCCTTCATATAGGCACATAAATAAAGTATAGAAAATTGAACATTCTACTAAATCAACTATTAGACTTTTCCTTGTAACTAAACAACTAATTATTCTAGAAAACTGTAGCAGTATCAGATGCAAAATCCAACAACTTGCTGGTGATTTGCAGGTTGCGGATTGTGGGACCAGAGAGTTTACTGATCAGAAGAGAATAGAAATGACTGTTTCTGAATTCGTTGATCGTTGGCTTCGTGTTTCTTCTGATGATAATGGTGATAAAAGTGAATCTTTGTTGTATTTGAAGGATTGGCATTTTGTAAAGGTATCAACTTTGAGTCCTCCTAGTAATAATTTGTAGATAAGTTTAACACATGTAATAAAATTTGTACTATATCTTATGGTAGTTCCCTGCTGCTAAATGTAAAATAGCAAAATCAGTGTTTTTCTGATAACCGCACACCTCGACTAATTCAATCGGGAACCTATTGCCTCACACCAGCACAGGTACCGGGTTACTCTAATAGAAAAAATCAATGTTATGCTGTTTGTGAGTCTTTTTTGCGTCTTGTTGCTTCAGTTAAAATTCTTTCTTGAAGGAAACCTAGCCATCTGGATGCAGTCAATATACGTGCTACTGATCATTGATTTCGTAAAGCTTGTTCAACCCCAGTCGTGAAATAGTGTAGTTCTTCTGATTTATTCTTGGTGTCCAAATAAAAAGATTTGTTATTGCACACTATGAGCAATTGTGTTAAATGCTATAAGCTCACCTGAAGTAGAATGTAATGGTTTGTGGATAGTTATTTATATACAATCCTAATAATCCAAGTTGATATAGAAAATAAGCACATTATTTAGCACCCAGCAGATAACATATGTTGAGGGACTCTATTTTTGAGAAGCTTTTGCCAATCCCATTACTTCATTAATTTTCGTCGCTTAATTCTTTCACTATGATAATGTTTGTGTCAGGATTTAAGTAAGCGAATAAATCTGTTTTTCAGCATAGTAGCAGAGAAGTATAGAAATACAGTTTGCATGTACTTCTTCAGTTTTGTTTCCGTGACCTTATATTTCTGGATACACTTGTGTAACATAAGATGAAAAATTCACTCCATAGAAACTGAGTGAGTAGGTTACATAATTAATTGTAATTTTTCAATCGTAAATGTGAGATTAGGAGTTGCATTTTCTTCAGTCAAATGTTATATTGAAACTGTAAGCTAGGATTTGAAATGTGTATCTCCATCTTGTTCTTTTGTCCGTCTTTCAAAAGATGCCACTTACTCCAGCTTAACAGACTTCTTTTGTCCATTCTATCAAAAAATTTCTAACCTGTTTCTCTTGCTGATTTTGAAAATCTTGAACTTCTTTTTAGGAATATCCGGAGTATATTGCATACAGAACTCCCGTGGACTTTTCCGATGACTGGCTGAATTTCTATCTTGACAAATTTCGTATGCATAACGATCCTGATACATATAGTGAGAGAAATGAAATAAGTTGCTCTGACTATCGTTTTGTATACATGGGATCAAAAGGTTTGGCCACAGTCGCGGTAAATTCTTTCTTGTAAGACACGGTTGTTATTTTCCAGGGCTCTGGCTATAAATAGTTTGTTTTTCAATCAAATACCTAGTACTTTTGGGAAGTTTTTAAACTTTAGAAAAGGATACAGGAACATGGACACCTCTGCATGCTGATGTATTCAGGTCATACAGTTGGTCGGCAAATGTCTGTGGAAAAAAGCAGTGGTATTTTCTGCCTCCAAGTCAATATCACTTGGTTTTTGACAGGTGTAGTACATGTTTTGTTTTCTATGGACTTTCTTCTGACCCTTTTCCAACATTATTCCTTAGACTTTTGAAATGAGATTGAGTTGAAACTGTGAATGTCTCGAAAAAATTGTCTGGGTGACTGAAAAAGCAATGTACGCTGCTGAACTCTGAAGGTTCTAATGTCCAGCTCCAAACAGATGTACCATATCAACGCAAACATACAATCTTTAATGAAGTTTGCCAATATTTTATGATGGTTTTCCATATTTCACAGTCTTCTATAGATGACTGTCACAGAATATTAAAATAGAAGAACTATCAGTTTCTTGGATCAATGCATTACAAAAATGATGGAAAATTCAAATTCTTCACATTTGTGTGACAACTTTTATGTGAATTCCCTTTCATGTTGTTGTTGATAACTATTAATTTGTACTGCCACTTATTACTGGTTAAAAGAAGCAAAAGCTGCGTTGCATTGCTATAAGTAAATTTACTGAAACAGGGAAAAATGATGTTAATGGAACATATGAGGCTTACTATTTTCAGTTAGTTCACATAATTTATTCTCTTTATTGACTCAGGAATATGAAAAGTTCAGTAAATAACATCTTTGCTGATGTTTCTCAATCTAAATTTCCTGGATTTGAAAAGGTAATTTGCTAATTACTTCTTCATGATGTCTCTCTGGCAGTTTTTTCCTGGGATTCAAAATGTTATTTCAGTTAATTAGTACAGTATTTAGTTTTTGACTTCTATCATGAGCTCAGACTATATGGTGGGAGTGCACCCAAGAGGAAAATGAAGTAATTTTCGTGCCCAGTGGATGGTATCATCAAGTTCATAATCTGGTATTGTTGCTTTAATCAAATACATGATTATCTCTTACTTGTTATGGCCTGTGTTTCTTCGTAGAGTATAAATTATGTACCGCTTGTCATTCAACTGAAAAAACTTAAGTAGCTTACCTTGTATTAGATCCTAACTTCCTTCTTTTACTACACTGCTTTCTATAGAGCTGCACATATTTCTTTTGATGACAAAGAGCTGCACATATTTCTTACGGGGTTATAGTGCTAAAATTGAAACAAGTAAAGCTGCAATTTCCTCTCTTGAACTTTTAATCCTGTGTTCCAGAAAGGGATCTAATAGCAAAGTGGTTAATGTCCTAATTACATCCATCACACATTAGATAAGAATGAATTGCCTCGATTCAGATGAAATATCTTCGAAATATACTGGACATAACTGATTAAGATGGATATGTAATATACATATTTTGGTAACGGGATCTTCTGTCAATAATTTGTTTTGAATCTGTTTATCACAACGATTGACAGCAGATTGTGGAAAAAGAAGGATCCTTTTAATTGTCCTTATATGGTTGTTGGAAGGAAGATAAAATCCATCTTAGCATGTAATTAAGCTGAAAATTCATCTGAGATACAGCTTTCCCATATTTAATTCGAGGATCTATATCTATGGTTTGTATTTCTGCTGAATCCAAATACGTTACATGAATTGCAGGAGGATACGATATCCATAAATCATAACTGGTTCAATGGATATAATTTATCTTGGGTGGTAAGTGAAGCTGCTATAAAACTTACTTAGTAACCTTTAAATGAATATAGTGATTGTCTTCTCTTCAAAAACTAACCATATCTATACATGTGATATCAGTGGGATTTGCTTTTGAGAGATTACAATGAGGCTAGTGAATACATTGAAGACCTCAAAGGATGTGATGATTTTGAGGAGCTTTGCCAGCGAAATCTTGCTGCTAATACAGGTCTACCCTAGATTAATAAGTACAATAATTATCTTATTGTACTTGTATATTACTCCTACATAAATCTACCCGACCTATCAAAAAACTTATATGTTATGAATCTACCACTCTGCTGTTTACTTTTCTCTTTCTAGTTCTTTCGATATTTCTAACAATTTTGTTATTAGGGTTTGAGTTCTGATTGACAACACCAGCATCTTGACAACCCGGTTATCGTTTCCTTTTCTTTTGTAGGCATGAATTTCTACGACTTCTTCATCTTCATTGTGCGCTTTGCCTTTGCAAATGTAGTCCTACTACATACACTTGCCCATGGAAAGAACGAAACAAGTCGGAAACCATCAGAAACGATGCAGCAATTATATTTTAACCTCGAATCTATAAGAAGTATCGGTGTGAAAATGAAACCCGTAAATGCAGAGAACAGACAAGGTGTTTTACTTGATTTAAGGGGAAACTTGGAGGATCACTCGTTTATAGAGCTCTGTGCTGCTGTTGGAAAAACATATGAATTGATACATGGCCAAAGTGAGGTGACCCAAGCAGTATCGCAGTGTAAAGACTTGATAGCGTTTAATTTCATTAGATCCCAAGTTCAGAGTTCTGAAGACCTAGTTACCTTTATTGATGATGCTTTGACAAAATTAGGTAGTGATTTTTCTGGTTAGAAATGTATGTTTACTCTCTTGTTCTTGGCAAGGTAGTAGCTTGTTATCCATAGGTATAATCTCAGGTGTATTATCACCCTCTTTTACATGTTTATGCTTTCTAAATAGTGTTGGCACTATGCCTTTTCAAATTAAACGAAAACATTTATGTTTGTCTCATGTAATCTGCCAAGTATCATCTATGATGATCTACTACTTTTTTTTTCCTTAAATACCTGAACATGTTGGAAATGGAAACATTCCTGGGTTTTACTTACAGCAGTCATGGTCTGGACTTTGAAGCAGCAGTTAGTAAGATCGAAAGTGAAGTATGACATTTTTTTCTGTTTATGAAGTTAAAGGAAGTGTAAGAAAAGTAGCAACAACAATATCTACGCTTCAGTTTCAAACAAGTTGGGGTCTGGCAATTGGGAAAGTAGCAATTGAGGGCAATTGGAAAAGTAGCAATTGGAGAAAATAGGAGATACCATTTAGTTTAGGGGTGACAAAAGTAATTCTTATTAACACTTATTAATAAGAATTAGACGGGTTGAATTATGATTCGCTTTTTCTCCCATTTTAGTCTTAACTCATTTCCGCTCAAGTAACCCCCATTTATTAATTCAGCATATTTTGACTAACCCAAGTTGCTCTCATTCCGACAAGATCAAGGATTCTTTTATCTAGTCTGGAACTAAGCTTGTGTAGTTGAGCTTGTCAAATTTCATTTCTTAGAGATATTCTAATAAATGGGCTCAAACCGAGTCCGGAGCCAAAATGGCTTCTTTTTACAGCCATTACACAAAAATGGTATGCCTTTTTTTTTTTAAACCAAAATGGGTATTTCGTTGGATAACCAACGAAATACCCGCATCTTACTGTTCATACCCGAATTATTTCAGTCAAATTATTATTTTTTTTTGTTTTTTTTTTGCATTTCGTGCAATGTTGCACGAACTGCAACAAAATTTCTTTTTTTGTTTTATTTCGTTTTTTATATGAAAAACGAAATAAAAAAAAAAAGAAATTTTGTTGCATTTATTTTAATACTGTTCAACGAAATGCAACAATTTTTTTTTTTTTTATTTCGTTTTTTATATGAAAAACGAAATAAAACAAAAAAAAAGAAATTTTGTTTTTTTTCGTTTGTTTAAACGAAATGCAACAAAAATTTTTTTTGTTTTATTTCGTTTTTTATGTGAAAAACGAAAAATTCTTTTTTTTTTATTTCGTTTACACAAAAACGAAATAGGAAAATATAATAATATTTTTTTTTTTTTTTTTTTTTTTGTATTTCGTGATACTACTAACGAAATAGCATTAATTTTTTTTTTTATTTGGTTCATACAAAAAACGAAATAGGATAAAAAAAAAAATATATTTTATCCTATTTCGTTGGACTACCAACGAAATAGGACAAATTTTTTTTTTTTATTTTAAATGAAATAAAAAAAAAATTATTTCGTTTACACAAAAATGAAATAGGAAAATATAATAATATTTGTTTTTTTTTTTTATGTATTTCGTGATACTACTAACGAAATAGCATTAAATTTTTTTTCGGCGGATGATTTTAAAAAAAACATAAAGCAGAGGGGAGTTGGACTACGACACTGTGAACTGTGAGGCTTGAACTACGATGCTCTCGGATGGGAGGGGGAAATCGCTCACTCGATAATGAAGATGGACGAGATGGGAGAGGAAGATGAAGATGAAGATGAAGACGATAGCATTAGCGTCATTCCTGAGACTGATGAAGATTAGAATATTTACATTAATAAGATATCGTTTATATTTTTAATGAAGTCGGATTTATTTAGTTGAAATTCAAATTGAAATAACATTGAAAAATGAAAAAGGTACAAATACAACACTTAACTAGCCGACATAACAACGAAAAATGCTTATGGAAAATCATCTTCATCGGACATTTCGCGATCCGAGTTCCAATCGGGGGTAACATATAACCCCAATCGTGTCCCTCCAAACGCAACCATCGCAAACGCATCCTATTATTTTCTTCGCGAATGCGGTTCAAAGCAAGATTCAATTCTTGGGGTGATGTGAGTGGCATGCCTATTGCACGGCGTTTTGGACGATGTAGGCCACGACTTCTTAAATCGGTCTCAATATTATGAGCTTCATCCGTGCGGTAGTTCCATTCTCTCCTCATCTTGCTAATGTATTGTCTATTGTAGCGCTCGCTCGGATTAAGCGAGTACTCAAATTCACGTTCCAAAACCCATTTCCTACCCATTGACTCAAAAATGTCACTCGGGTGATACGTCATCGTCGCGTTGCCGGAAGAATGGATTCCACGATGACATTTTGAAAGAGTTTGTTTTAGCGTGGTGAGATGAATGAGGTATTATGGAAGACTATTTATAGAAAAATACATGGTGCGTAAAGGTCTAAACCCCACATGCAATTTTCGTATTTATTAAATATTTTTGTTCATTTCTATTGGTTCAATCGATTTCGTACGAGTATTGAATAGTTGTCAAAATAATATCTTTTACATTTCGTGACTTAATTTGCGAAATTTTTTACTTTTCTCCGCTTATAAATATTGTCCTATCTTTACCTATGGTATATCCTTCGTCTTTCAATTTTATTTTATCCATCTCATATCTTTCATCTATTGTTTTTCTCTTATCTCTGTTTCATATCCTTCAACTTTTATTTTTTCTCTCATATATTTCATAAAAGATGACGAAACTCATGTTAAAGTGTATTTATTTTGGGGTGGTGAAGTTGTGTATGAAGCGAGTTCGGTTAGATACAACCGTGGTCCCGAAATAGGGCAAAGGTTTCCAATTTCCCTAAAATATGATCGCCCGCAACGCGTCTTAAGGAGTAAAATGTTCGTAAATGATCCTGAATTGTCGGTGGTTATAACCGGACAATGTCCAAGTTCATTTACAGCCGATGGTTCACCAATTTATGGTGAGATGCCAATTACGGACGATGAATCTTTATCGTCATTTCTTCGTTGTCCTGAGATTTTTAAAAATCACATATGCATAGCGGCGCTTGACATGTATGCTACAGTTCAACGCTCTACCCAAGTCGAAGTACCGACCGACAATGAGTTCGATTTTGGAGGTACTACCTATCTCCCAAGTTTGAATATTGGTTTTTCAAGGGGTGTAGTTCAACAACAAACAATTGTAGGATTTGGTAGTCAGTCAAATGATACAACTAATTATGGTAGACAAGTATGATGGTATGGCTTCAACGCACGATCATAACTTTGATTGGAGTGGACGAAAATTGTGAGACGGGTGGACCAAATAATACTACTACGCGGTTGCATAATTTGAATTGTAATGTACGACACCCTTCACATCCCGGCCCAAGCGAATTGGACAGTGATAGGTAAATATAATCATATTTTATTCACTTTATTCATGGATTGTATAATTGTATTTGACTTGTAAATTCTATGAATTTTTCTTATTTATAGGCATAACAATTTTGAAGATAACCCCATTGACTCAGCTCACACAAATTGTGAGCAATAACGATTTAGCTAATGATATAATAAATGAGTCGGATAGTGATAGTCCATTAGATCATGAAGGGACGGACGATGATCAATCGTCGCCGACGTGACGATTCGATGAAGATGTTGCGGCCCCGTAATGTTAGTGTAAATTATCATTCAAATGTGATCTCATATTTGGATAATACGGAAGAATTAGAACCGGAAGATTTTGCATACATGAGAGATAACGGTTCATTCGAAGCCGCACTTTGGAATTCAAGAATCCTAAAGTTATCAAATCGAGTTAGTTTGGTGCGACTAATTTTTTTAATAATATATTATTTTTGAATTTTGTGATTTTAATTGGTGTAATTAAGAATTGATATTTTTTCTTGTACATGCAAATAGGTATGTTATTTCACAAGAAGAAGTAAATGAAAGGTGCGGTGAGACTCTATAATATAGCCCACAAAAAAGAATATAAAACAGATCAAGCCAAAGGTACATTTTGGAAGGTTATTTGCAAGCGGCATGAGAAGGTTGTAGTTGGATGATCCGTTTTTCATTGATCGGAAGTGGTATGTGGAAAGCCGGGAAAAATGATTGAGCCACATAATTGTGATACGGATGATTATACAGAGGATCATTTCAATTTGAATAGCAACATCATTGCTACTTCGTTGATACCATATGTTATGATCAATGCACAAATCAGTATTAAGTTTGTTCAGAAAACTATAAAAGGCATTCATCACTATACTCCTAGTTATAGAAAAGCGCAAAAAGGGCGTAAGAAAGCTTTTGAGATGGTGTATGGTGATTTCGAAGGTTCTTTTAGGGCATTGCCTCGATACATGGCTGCCCTAGAACATTTCAATCCGGCACTATTGTTGAGTGGACACACGAGTCAACTACGTTCAAGGCGAACACATCTTCAAGTATCTTTCTCGGGCCTTTAAACCAAGTATCGATGGATTCAAAAGTTGCGGGCGGTCATCTCAATAGATGGCACCCATGTCTATGGTAAGTATGAGATGAAATTGTTGATTCCGTTGGCATTGATGCAAACGGAAATATTTTTCCACTCGCATATGCTATAGTTGCACGTGAGAGCTATGAGTCATGGACTTGGTTTCTCACTTTATTATGGAGACATGTTGTTTGTGATAGAAAAGGCATTGGACTAATTTCTCGAGTCACCTGCGGATCTTCGCAATGTGTAATGACACATGAATGGTTACAACCACCCACCACACATCATAGATTTTATGTTCGACATTTAAAAAGCAACTTTAACAAAAAGTTTCTTAACTCGATCTTGAGAAGCTAATGTGGTTGGGTCGTACACAGCACCAAAAGAAGAAATACCAAATGAGGATACAACAAATCAAAACTTTGTCACTCCGCAAACGCATATGTGGTTAAGCGAGCTCCGAAGGAAAATGGACATTGTATAAGGACGGTGGTTATAGGTGGGGGGCTATGACGACAAATGTCTCCGAGTCTTACAATGGTTTATCGAAGAAAGCCCGTGGATTGCCTCTTTAGCATCGCCATGGTTCGCTTGACCTTTAAAAATCTTGTTGATCATTTTGTTAAAAAAGCGCCCCTGTCGCTCGCTAATGGTAAATAAGAAGACTTGGCCGCCCGATGTTGATAAGAAGTTCCATGAATATTGGGATAGGGCCGCCGCACACCGATATGATGAACTACAACATTGGCGACCGGGGTCTTCGAGATTCGACATTTGCACACGAAGGTAAGGTGGAAATGTCCATAAAGTCTCTCCGAGAATGGAAAAAAATGTTCGTGTGGGAAATGGAAAAACTACCACATGCCATGTTCCCATGCAATTAAATTTCGTCGGATCCGTAAAATTGGCCTAAGGACTATGTTAGCAAGTACTACGGCTTGTAGGTATTACAAGCAAACATACGGTGGAAAGTTTTCTCCTCGGTGATGATGAGGCATATTGGCCGCAAGTCCCTTCGTTTAGCATGGACAAGTCAAATCCCAATTTTTTTTTCCACCGATTCCTTGGTCTGTCGTTGAAAGAGCTAACATTTTCTTACAATTGCATTCAATAGCTTGTACAAGTCAAAAGCTAAAAAAAAAAGCTAGTTAGTAGGTTTCAATTCATTTTAAGATTCTTGCGTAAGCATTGTACACTTATTTAATCTTCTTCAAGCATTATTGCATACGTTAGGAAGAAGCTAAAAAGGAAACTAGTTAGTAGGTTGCATTATTGCATAAGTTAAGAAGAAGCTAAAAAGGAAAAAGCATTGTTGCAGAAGCTAAAAAGGAAAAAGCATTGTTGCATACTTTAAGAATCATTGTTGTACTTCAGAAGCATTGTCAATAGTTTTCCTTCTCTTTTTTTTTTTTTTTTTTTACACTTGGAAATGTATTCCTTTTATTTTTACATGTACAAGTCAAAAGCTAACAAAGAAGCTACTCAATAGCTTTCAGTTCATTTTAACAATCTTGGCAGAAGCTTGTTAACATTTTCTTACAATTGCATTTATCCAATTTATAAATAATCGGACTACTTAACAAAAAAAATCGTATTCGATTATCTATATCTCAATCTAACTAACTTCATTAATGTCTAAAAAACCTTTTTTCCGCGGATGGTTTTAAAAAAAAAATATAAAGGAGAGGAGAGTTGGATTATAGCCGCATGAACGTAGGGGCTTGGACTATGACTTCTCGGATGGGAAGGGGAAATCGCTAACTCGATAATTCATATTGACGAAATACACCATAATTCATATTGACGAAATATATGTCGCTATAATAAGTCATATATAAGTCTAAATAGCCATAGATACACAATAAATTTTCAAAATAAGTTGTTAAAGCTCCTCACGCATCCCTACCGTGCATCTTTTCCTCCCACCAGTGCCACATTGTGTTGGACGGCGATCCCTACGAGATCTGCGCGGACGAGCAGCCTCATGCATCCCTTCCGCACCCTATAAATATCATACAACATAAAAGTTACTTTTTAATGCGACACTTAAATTATATATATAAAAATTTAAATTCAAAATGAACCTGTGCCTCTAAGTCCTGAACGTCTAGCGTAGGTGCATATGCATCATTAAGCGAGCCTCCTTCCATCATAGGGAAAATTAGTACGGGAGGTCGAGATGAGGTACTAGTCTCGGGAACTTGGAAAAGGAGGTTGTCAAAGCTTTGTTGGCTCCCGAGGTTGTGAGGAAGCTGCTAAATTGGGTGAAACCTTGTAATGTTGATGAAGCTTGTGGAGTGACCATATTAGATGAGTTATATGGAGTCTCACATTGAATCATAGATGGGCCAGGAAATTCCATCGATGGATAATAAGGGCTAGGTAAATTCGTATGTGGTTCATGTGGACAGGATGGGTGATATGAGGTGGGTAAATTCGTAGGTGGATGATAGGAAGCAGTCGTAGATGGGCCGACATTACAACGAATGAATAGTAAGTGCAGGTGTGGGGCTAGATCGTCAACTTGATCGTCATCAATAAGTCGGTTCGCCACGACCTCGACCCGTGGGTTACCAAGCCACGACGTACGTTTGCACGATCCGACGACTAGTTGGCAACTTAGGCGGTGCCACGTAAAGCTTTGGTGGTATGTAATCGGGATCAAATGTCAACCTCGTCCCGTTCGCGGCATTCGGACACTCGGTCGACATGTTAATAAACCTTTGCATCAATGCATTCATACCACGAGAATCGAAGGCCACTGCGACGGAGACTTCGAGGCCGTAAGCCAAATGTCTAACTTTATGAATTCCACGCGCTTTACAAAAAAATATATAACAAACGATGACGTAAGAAAGCCATTTATTGGCAAAAAGAAATTAATATGTATCATAAACGTATAGTTATTAATATTACTATAATATTTAATACATATTGTACACATGTATTTGTATGTAAATCGGTTCCAAATCCTTTATATGATGATTTAATTAGAAAATATAATTAAATTACTTTCATAATCATGGTCGATGTATTATTATACATTCTTTTTGCTAAATAACGAAAGAGATAAAGTATAAAAATTGAAGCACCTAGGTAAAGAGAATCATGGTAAATTTGCACCGAATAATGGCATTGGATGAGATCCGTAGTAAGTCAAATTCTTAGACTATTTTTCAAGATATATTAATTAGTAGTAGCGATAATTTTGTTTCTACTCAAATGTTAGAAAACTATATAGTACATCATTAAGCATGTCTATTTAACTTGATATGCACCAAAAGTTACATACATTGCTTCATGCCTCCTAACGGTGTTGGTATCCCCTATCCACGGTATGTTACGGATTTCCTATCGAGTGCGAGAGTACCTCCGATACCAATGAAAATATTAATTCGGTCGGGAGCTACGTAGCATATGGTGCTTCAACTATTAGTTCCGACGGCGTTCCCACCAATATTCAGTCGCCCTCAAAACTTTCCCTTATCTCCGACTTAGTAAATCGCTTATCCGGTGAAAAGTGAAATGGTCTATGTGGGGGGAGTGGTGGAGCAGATTGCTCCCTACCAAATTGTCGGTTGACTGACCCGACCCCATGTGCCACTCTCGGTAAATTCCACAAATGAGTGCCGCGCCATCCAAATGTCTTGACCACGTCGGCACCACTCCAGGAAGTCCATCATTGATGGCCTCGTATAAGGCTCCCACACAAACTATGATAGCAAAAATATTATACGATCATTTATAATTTATAAGACAAATTATACATTTTGTCATTACAACAAACATCCATTATGCATTTTCGGTTAAGTAAAGATTAGAACATTCAAGCAATTTCCTTCCTTCCAAATACACAAAATTTCATCATTTCCAAATCGTGCAAATGACGAATCAAAAATACTCAATAGTAGAAAGCGTATCATGACCAAATCCTTTCTAGAAGCACTTTCTTTTTTATTCAGTTCCAAAGCATAACAAGAACATGCTACAATGGATTTTGATGGAAATAAAAACAAAATAAAATAGTTTAGTAACCTTCTAGCCATTAAAACAAACCTAGACAAAATACTAATTATGCTAAAAAGAAGAAAAGCTAATAAAAAATATCACAACCGGTAGCAAGTTGTAGCAAATTAGCTATAACAAATTAAAACAAAATCAACCCATTATCACGATGCGAGTTAGCAAAAAATGAACAAATCTATAAAAACTCTATTGTTGTTATATTTTTCACATTTCTTATCAAAAAAATTTAAAAGGAAAAATACGATCATCAATTAGGTTGTCTAAAACATCTCTACAAATTACTAGCACGACTCGTGCCTCGCTTTCACGAGCTCCACGCCGAGTCCAGTCCGCGCCAAATACAATATCTCGTTCGTTTACTCTTGGAGGACGAAGTAATGGCCACATCGGGATTATTCGCTCCCAAGCCCAAACGAGCTTGTATAAGTAAATTTAAATATATAAATATTTTTTGAATTAAATAAAATAACCCAAAAATACACATGAAAATTGTGTTGTTATGGTTGGAGTTCCGATAATGCTCTAATATTGTCGTGCAAGTCATTCGACAATTTTATAATTTTTAATGATTTATTATACAAATTATAACACTAGGAAATCTAAAATATTATTTAAAAGATAGCGAGAGAAGTTGACTATATAAACGTGTATCAAGCAATACTTTTAAATTGTTAGCGTGATAACTCAAGGAAATATGGTTAGGCGACATTTATATATGTACACAAATATTAATAATCAGATTGCATTATATATAGTGGTACATTTAGTGTTTCTAATAAAGCTCAACTTTCGGTTCCTAATTTCATTTTTCAAAATTTGGGTAATGGTGGTTATAAGAATGTCTTTGCTTGATCTCTTATTTCTACGAAGTAGAGCAATATAATATTGCAATTCACGTACTGTAACAAAGCAATAAATCCACAAACATCACGGCTATTAGACATCGAAGCACGGCATGATAGACAGCGTACAAGTATGATAATGCGGCTCCCAAGCTTTACCGCCTATTGTATCAAGGTCGCTATGTCAAGCAAAAAGTGTAAACTAAGCCTTAAACCGAGAATTATCGGGGAATATCTGACCACCAATCAAC
This sequence comes from Lycium ferocissimum, assembly GCF_029784015.1. Lineage (NCBI taxonomy): Eukaryota > Viridiplantae > Streptophyta > Magnoliopsida > Solanales > Solanaceae > Lycium > Lycium ferocissimum. The sequence continues at coordinate 10,816,014 of NC_081346.1, read as the reverse complement.
CAAAGCGGTACAACGACCTCTTTTGTACCTCGGCCTCATCGGTGTGTTCATCAATAATATCATTCCCGGCAATCAAGGTTTCCAAATAATTAGATAATTGTGTTATTACCAACAAGCTATTACCTATAATTGCTTCTTCTCTGGGCAACCAACTTGATGAGGTCGTACATCAATTCCCGCCACCTCGATTTAGTTATATTTTTAATATTACTCTTTGCCAATGGTTGGCCATCCACGGGAATGCCATATAACACCTCGACATCTGCCGGTGTGATGGTACATTCGCCGATCCGCATATGAAATGCGCGTCTGCGGATAAATCTCTCAATAAGTGCGGTGATGATTCCTTCATCATCTCGCACATTACCCATCGCCAAAACCCCCAAATCCACACCTCTCAAAGTAATTGAGGATGCGATTATGTAAAGGGTATTGCCTTACGTGATTCAAATTCATGATCCATCCGCACGACGTATAAATAAACACGCGTTCCGTCCGGATCAATGTTCCATCCCACACGGCACTGGGATCGATGTTATTCTTTGGAGTGTTAATAAATCATAGTTTTTACGGACCTGGATGTACGGTGACTGCGGGGCGATCCATATCTATAACATTGCAACACCAAGCCTTCTTTGTTAGAATAATTGACAACACCTTACACAATTGTTTACTATATATTCAATAGGAAAGTCAACAAAGGTCAAACTATAAGATATATTATCACGTGAGAAAAGAAAAAAAATTAATAAGAGTACAGCTTGTCAAAAAATAATTGCGGTTCCCTATGGGGTCAACGAAATGTAATTAAACTTTTGGTTAAGCTCATAATTAATTGCCATAATAGTATTCATCTTACATATAACTACTTCTTTTCTATTTAAAACAAACCATATATTTGGAGAGGGGATGCAAGGTCAACCAATTTTTTTACAGATCGGAAACGTTATTTCGTTAGTTATCCAACGAAATACCCATTTTGGTATTAAAAAAAAAAAAAAAAAGGTCATGCTATTTTTCTCTATTATCTTCATAAACAAGTCCAACTTCCTCACAGTTTCTTGATCTTATACTTTTAATTTGAAAAGTAAAAATTCTTCATGCTTATCAACAGCAAATAATCTCCAACGACTAGTCACAATTTGAACATAGAAAATGACCCAACAAATGATACAAATATCTTTATGTTATGTTTAACAATCTTACTTTCCTCACAATTTCTTCATCTTTTTTTTAAATGTTGTTCTATGAAAATGACTAACTAAAAGAACATTTTATAATATAAATTTATACCTTTTTAATCAGTAACTTCGACGATCTTTTTAGTATTTTAATTGTAGTTCGTTGACCAATAAACTCTACTAACATTTTTTAAAGCTTTTTTTAATTGAAGCAACGGCGAAATTACCAATTATTGATTAACTAAACTTGTAACTTTTGTTTTCTTTATTATAGTCTACTACACTAAGTACTAAATTAAAAAATATATGTAAAAACTTATAAAATTAAGAAATTACCTCAATTTGAAGAAGATTATAGAGCAAAAGTTGAGGAATCCTTGTGATAGGATTAGTAGAAAAAGAAGAAAAGAATGAAGAACGGAAGAAGAGAATGAAGAACGGAAGAAGAGAAAGAATGGAGGAAGAGGAAGAAGGGAAAATGGAGAATGGAGAATGGAGAAGGTCAATGACAAAATATAAAAACCTTAGCTTCCGTATGCAATGTATACAAAAGTGCAAAGTATGCAACGAAATATAAAAGAAAAAATCAATTTTTTAGCTTTGCATTTCGCAAAGTATGCAACGAAATATTAAAGTGCAACAATGCTTCTTCCAAGTCAAAAAAAAAATTGAAAGCTATTCACTATCTTCTTTTTTAGCTTCTGACTTGGAAGCAATTCTTCTGACAAGATTCTTAAAAATAATTGAAAGCTATTGTCCCTATAAAAAACAGTGAACAATGGAATCCGTTTCCACCAATTTTTTAACTTTGCATTTCGCAAAGTATGCAGCGAAATATCAAAGTACAACAATGCTTCTTCTAAGTTAAAAAAAAAAATTGAAAGTTAGTTAGTTTGAGATTTAGATAATCGAATACGATGAATATAAACGAAAAAAAAAAAAAAAAAAAAAATTATTTTCCTATTTCCTTTTTATATAAACGAAATACAAAAAAAAAAAATATATATTTTCCTATTTCATTTTTGTATAAATGAAATAAAAAATTTAATGCTATTTCGTTAGTAGTATCACGAAATACAAAAAAAAAAAAATATATTATTATATTTTCCTATTTCGTTTTTGTGTCAACGAAATAAAAAAAAAAAAGAATTTTTCGTTTTTCATATAAAAAAGGAAATAAAACAAAAAAAAAAAATTTGTTGCATTTCGTGCAATGTCCAACGAAATGCAACAAATTTTTATTTTTATTTTTTATTTCGTTTTTAATATAAAAAACGAAATTAAAAAAAAAAATTGTTGCATTTCGTTGGACATTGCACGAAATGCAACAAATTTTATTTTTTTTGTTTTATTTCGTTTTTCATATTAAAAACGAAATTAAAAAAAAATAAAATTTGTTGCATTTCGTTGGACATTGCACGAAATGCAACAAATTTTTTTATTTTTTTTTTTAATTCGTTTTTCATATTAAAAACGAAATAAAACAAAAAAATTGTTGCATTTCGTTGGACATTTCACGAAATGCAAAAAAAAAAAAAAAAAAAAAATAATTTGATTGAAATAATTCGGCCATAAACGTTAATGGTTTGTGTGGTATTTCGTCAAGTTATCCAACGAAATACCCATTTTGATCTTAAAAAAAAAAGGCATGCCATTTTTGTCTAATTGCTACAAAAATAAGCCATTTTGACTCCGGACTCGGCTCAAACCGCCCATTTGATACCCTTAATTTGGTTTTGCTAGAAGATCAGGGGCATATATCCCATTCTTAAGTGATGAGATACAATTTTCTTCTGTAGACGTTTGTCAATTTACCTAAAATTTGACTTCAGCATTGACATGTGTTTTTAACCAAGACAAAAACCAAATCCCCGCAACAACTTGTCTTTTTAAATTTATGTTTATAGTAATAGGTTCTTGATAAGAACCATGTTCTCGATTAGTGAACTTCGATTGTTTCCATTTATTGGATGCTTTTGTGAGGTTGACTGGCTTCTAACTTCTCTTATAATCATAAAAAAACCTGTCTTCTTGGGGATTTGATTATTAATTTATTTTAATGCACGGGAAGGTTCATAACTTAGACTTCTGCCTTTTATGTTGTATTCTCCCTATGCTTCCCACATGCAATACCTACACGAACGTTACCATCAACATTATCTCGCTAGAAAATTATTTGAAACTATGACAAAGTTTTGCCTTCTATATCTGTAATCTCACTGGCACAGAATAAGACAGATACATTGGGTAATTGAGTTTCTCAAGATGTTGCTTAGTGTTCATAAGGTCTCGGGTTCAATTTTTAGCGAAGGTAAAAAATACTAGATGTTTTTTTTTTATTCGTATTCGGCCTTGTGGATAGAGCTACTCAATATCTGTGTTGATGGGAGGTAGCAAGTACGTTGTCGAATTAGTCAAAAGGTGCGGACAAACTGATTAAACACCACAGTTATAGAAAAAAAAATGTTGGTTAGTGTCTTTTTGGTCATTACACCTTGGACTTTGAATTTCAAGTTCCAATGGTAGGTGTGGTGGTTCAATTTTTCTACACACAATTTCCATTGAGTTTGACAAAATATAAACTAAAATAACAGAGATGTAGATTATAAATCAAATAATATCAACTTCTTACCAAAAATTTACATCAGACTCATGAAGATCAAATTGGGCAAAGCAAGTTTGTTATATGAAAGAATCTAGAAATGACCCAAACCTTCTAAATCCTAGGTCAAAATAGGGACACAAAGAACTAAAGTGGTTAAAAAAAGAGTAGGACAAAAAAATAAGACACTCTACAAGACCAAAATGAAATTAATTGCACACTTTTTTCTTTTTTCTTTAAGGGCACCTTGAATTTCTTCCAGGACCACCATAGTAAAAATAATTACCCCAAACATTATTTTTTCCGGCTCTAATGTCATAGCAATTTGGATGGTCAGCTAAAAGATGAAGATTTGACAAAGGAATTAAGTTATTATCCCAATCAACTACTTGCAAATTTCTGAAATAAGAAGCCTTGCCAAAGCCTTCATCAGCAAAATGTCCACTTCCCATTTGTGTTGAAGTGTGATATCCAGTTGATCTTGAGTTCACTATTTCTCCTCCAAATTGTATCATGCTTGCATGGCCTCTCAGATGGCTGAACAACAAATCTGGCCAGTACCCAACTAATAGACCTGACCCGAATTCTAGCCACCAGTGTCCATGCTTTGGATCCTACATACAAGACAAATTTAGTTGTTCTAGTTGTTTTACATTATTAAGTCATCCAGAAGATAACCACAAGTAACTGTTAAAAACAAAAGGGGATTTATGACCTAAAAATAAAGCATAATATAGAACAGGTTAAAATAAATCGATTATGTAAAAGTTCTCTGTGCTCCGGTCAAAGCTTGTTATGTTGCATAGGGAGAGAGATTGATATGTTAGCACAAGAGAAAAATATATTTTTCACTCAGTGTCCAGTATTCGTATTTCGACTATATAAATTTGAATAAAAGTCGCATATTAGAGAGTAAAGTGCTTCCTATCAAAAATGATTTCATACCTAAAATTCAAAAATGAGATATCTAATTAAGGATGGAGGAATACTTACATTCCACCATAACCTCTATTGGTAGGGAGAAAAATATTAATGGAAAACAAAAAGTCAAGAATCTATTAGAAACAAGTGTGGAAACAAGAAGAAGAGTAGTTCCAAATTAAACTGGTAGCCCTAAAAGTTGTTAGCTGTCAGGTAGCAAGAAGGTAGAATATTAAATTGAAGATGGAAAATGGGAAGTTGACTCAGCGGATGCTTTTCTTAGCAAAATGTAGAGAATCTTGAAATTCAGAACTATTATTAAACAGGGAGGAAAAAGCCATTTGTAAGGAATAAAATACTACAAATGCATTTTTGTCAGCTCCTCAAAATCAAATGTCCCTATGCGCATGCCTCAACCCCACTCATAAAAGAAAAAGAGATGTACTATACTTGATAGGCATTTTTTGTTGAAGTGCAAAACAGCTAAAATACTTTTTAACCTTTTTCTTTTTTTTGGGTTATTAAAAAAGAAAGAGAATCAAAATGTTATAGGAAAGAATAATTAAAGCTAGAGATGACTTAAGTATACCTTCCATATCATTATGCCAATATCAAATTGTCTACCATTGACAGATGATCTTGGAGATATTGCTGCCCCCATTGCAATTCTGTTGTTTGTTTGAACGAAACCTGAGCATAATAAGTTGTAACATCCTGTAGCTTGGTATGCATCCGTCTACATTTCGAATTATATTATAAATTTAAGTTTTACGCACTAACGATGTAAACACAAATTATGCAATCAGATAGTACAAAAGAAAATTTTAACCTAACGTATCACGTATGAGACATGAAGAAAATAGAATTCTTACCGTCCAATAAGTGAAGAACCTAGGATAGTTGTCTCCATATAGTTCTGGGCTGACCTGAATATGAACATGGCACTTAATTAATTAACTCTACTTCAAAATCTCTTTTGACTTAGAAGTCAATACAAAATTTACTACTATAAAATATTAGCTGGCATTGTGGTATATGGATATATACTATAGTACTATAGTTTGTTATGACAACTAAATTAGCTGATGTTTCACTTTCAAATGAAGCCTTTATACTGGTGATGTTACAGCTTAGCAGCCATGATAATATCATCTACTCGAAAGGGTAAAAGAAAAGACTAAAGTAGGTTTAAATTGGACATGAAGCAATCTAAAAAATTAGAAACTTTTCTTTTGTTAACCCTATTTTTCGTTAGGGAGAGAGACAAAGAAGCAATAGAAGTAACCTAAATGCGTAGTCTAGCCGTTAATGAAATGGGGCAAATTACGAGAGATTAAGTAGGCATTGGAATATAAGAAATATAATATTTTTAAAAAGTAATATTTGAAAGAAAATTGAAAAAAAGGTTATTTAAAATTTGAAGTTGTTTTTGGACATGCATTTAATTTGGAAAAAAGTAGAAATTTTGTGAATAAAAAAATCATTTGAAAAATTGGTTAAAGTCAATTTTTCAAACTTCAAATTCATCTTCAAATTCTTTTCTAAAATTAGTCCAATGGTATAACAAAACGTTGTTTTGATTTACTTCAAAAAAAAAAGGGGGAAAAACTTATGGATAAACGAGCTCAAAGATTCAAGTTTCAAACGAGAAAAAAAGACTCAGGTGATTTCTTTTCATTTGTCAAAGTCGAGTAGAATTATCTAACATGTATTGGTGGAACTTGAGAAGCAGCAAATACTCATATAGAATTGTTGTAATGTGCACAAGTTAGCTCAAACACTACCCGTTGCAAAAAAAAAAAAAAACAAAGAAGAAAGGACATAGGATAGAAGTAGTAAAATCATCTACTTGGTACATCAAAATTTAAGGCTTATATCTGCATACCTGCCAACCAGCTTCAATGGTATTAAGATCATGGCCAAATGTGCCAGAGATGACCCATAGCTGTGACAGACTGAATTCATATTGGTCAGTAACTCTAGGTGTCCATACATTAATGCTTGCCTTTGCTCCATAATATTGATCTCCATTAACGAAAGCTACCGCATGCTGCCATATATCACCAGACATTTTTTAGACACATTTTATACGCTTCCCTTTAAGACACTTTAAAATTGTAATGTCCTAATCATACGTTGCTTTTAATGCAATGTCTATTCGACCTTGAATGTGACATCTTGACTTTTATTTGACTGTGTTTAAGTAAATTGATGTGCATATTGTAATTACCTCATGACCATTGCTCAATGTATCATGCCTTACACCTCTTCTAATTTTTCTACCAAATCTTCTTAAGCTAGTTCTCACAACATCTTTCTCTGTCGTTCTTCTAATTGGAACAGTTCCTTCAGGGCATGATTCTCCAGAAACTGTCCAAAGTTGTAAGCTTTCTGCCATTTCATTCATGGTGTTATTAGCTTTAGGCCTCTTTGGAGGTTCCTGCATTGCATGATATTAAACACATCAAAAAGTTATTCTAACTCTGTCTAAAACTAAAGAGTGAAAATTATTAAAGGATTTAACAAAGTACCAATGGCTTCATTCCCTTGAGCTGAGGATGGTCAAAAGCTGGTTGAAGATGAGATAAAACACAATCTATTAGATCCCCATCTGGACTCTGCATCACACAAAACCCAAAAAACCATCTTTTTTTGTTAAACACCTACTAATCAAAAAGACTGTAAAGCTGCAATCTTGAAAAGAAAAAGAGAAAGAAGAAAAGTGCCTTAATTGTTTTGACTGGAGGCTTGTTGATTTTCTTGAGGTGAGCCCTTATCCTCTTGAGTTTCAACAATTCTCGCCGTGGCCGGAAAGTTTGATTTGCCGGCAGAGTATTATGCTCAGAGACAACAGTAGTAAATGAAGAAGCAAGAAGCAAGAAAGATACAAATTTGAAAATGATTGAATTTGAAGAAGTAGCCATGGTTTTGGAATGTCCTTTCCTGATTGTTTCTTCTGTTAGCATTGATTGTGTGTTTGTATGTATTGGGGTTGTCTTGTACTGTGATGAGAAGCAACACAACAAGAGGATTTTTTCCAGAATTTTGTCCATGGAAGAAACACTTGCTGATCTTCCATATACAAAAATAAAAGAACAAGACAGGAAGAAAGATTCAAAGGAAGAAAGACAGGAACAAGACACGGTTACTCACACACCATTTTCAGAATTGTTTATGATTTTTTTAAAGACTCTAATTTTGACAGAGAAAAACAACTCTATATATTTCTACAGATTCTTTATGTATGTGTGCATATGTCTTGGTTTTTTGTACTGACACGCAGAAACTTCAGGCTTGAGTTTGTATTAAAATAGACCCATCATAAGTAGGGGCTGTTAATGTTAACCCCACTACTGTAGTTCTAGTCAAAAGTAACGACCAATTCTTTATTCTAATAGCTATGTTACAGGCACTCAAAAGATACCACTTAAAAATACGCCACAAACTGAGATTTTGGTGTTTCAACAGATTAGTATTTTATTTTATTTTATTTTTTGTTTCTGGAGACGGGGGATTCACTAGTACTGTTGCTTCTCTTGGTTTTAAAGAAAGAAATGGAGCATAGTTGGATTTGGCTATATTAGTCCTCACGGATCATTTGAAATTTAGAGTTTAAGTTATACACTTGTCATATAAATAATATTTGCATCATCAGGCTAACTTTACTTGTGGTAGGAGGTTACCTGTCTTATTTATTACAAATCTCACATTAAAGAGGTTACCTTACCTTCTTTGAGTAATCTAATAGGATAAAAGATTTTTTACACTAACGATGTATATAACTTAAACTTAATAAGGTAAACATTTTGAAAACATTTAACTTTGCTTGGTTATTTCCTTAAGTATAAGCTGTCTTGTAAGACAACCTACCATGTCCTAAGACCCAGTAATGAATAACAGGAGTTGAACTAGTCTACAGCGTCAGAAATTGGGGTCGATTGAGGTCGCTTTATAGTGGACCTTATTTAGCATTCAATTATCTACTTATTAGAAACATAATTATGATCCACATTTAATAGATGTAAACTAAATAAAGGAAAAGATTTTGACTTGTTTTGACACTAATATTTTCTTTTAATTTTCCATCAAAGATTATCTTTTCACACCAAATTAACGAACTTTCATTTCAATTTTTAAAATAGTTATTTAGTGTGCAACATGTGGAAGTGCACTGGAGCACAATAATCTGTATGTTCGCAATGCGCAAGGTTCTTGTTTGTTTCGTAGGTTGTCAGCCCAATATTTTGTCTTTTTTACCGATGAGGAGAAATTTATTGTGCAGTAAACTAGGTAAAATCTTTTACTATAGTATCTCAGTTGCCAACCTTCTCTTGTTTTGAGAACACTAAGCACCAAAAATGATTAAGCAAAATAATATTTTAACTTATTTTGATGACTGATAGATATTTGGATAATTAAGTTTCTAATATTGTGATATTTTGCAAATGGTCTTGCAGCGTTGTCTGAAAATTTTCAGAAACTTGAATGCCTGATTGACTTTGACCAAATGACCATGTCCTTACATACAGCCTTGGGACGGACATCACGGTCTTATTGCTGAAAATAAGGTCATGCAAATCTATGTTGATCGGATTTATCAGAAATTTCTTCTAATATGTTTCCCATCTATGTAAAAATTTAATCTTTTTTATGAATCTGACACAAGTGTAGTAGTAATTTATTTGAAAAATCAACATAAATGCAAACTTCGTAAAATTGGACTCTAATGGAAGTCAGTAGCTTAATCCTAGGGCCCTACCGTTGATAGTTTAGTTTAGATCATAAATAATAAAGTGCATTTATAGACTCTCAAACTTGGCCCTGCAGCCACTTTGATTGTTCTTTCTTTCATGTCAAAATTGACTTAATTAAGCAACTGAATAGTGATGTTAGTTATTCCATTAGGCTTGATCAATCTTGACCAATTAATGAAAAGCTGAATTATATAAATCATGTTTTCTCTTTTTAGTGTGGCCCAAGTGCCTTTTGAGGTTTCTACTACCTTTTGATATTCTTATACAACAATGTCGCTATTGTGTATTTCTAACATTGAACGCGTAACTTGATCTTAAAGTTCAATCTAAACTGAAAATTTGATTTAAAGGTTGAGGAACAGGGGGACTGGGACCACCTTATTAAAAAAAGAATACTAACAAGTTAGATAGGGTATACTTTTATTGATTTAACTATGTTTTCAAGAAATCCTCTAATTACATGTGAGTTTGATTTTAAGCTATTAGATGTGGCAGATCACAAATTTTGTTTACCTTAATAAATGGCTACAGAGGTTTTTTTTTTTTTTTTTGCGGGTGTGGGGATGAGTGGGTGGTGGGTTGGTGGGGGGGCTGAATTTGATTAATGTTGGGAATCATATAAAAAATTGTAATCTTTTTTATTACCGGTATAAAGTCATTGCATTTTAAACGTGTAAACTGGATACCAAAAAAGGGATTCATTTCATTATGTAAGTTAAATTATTGTAAATTGTTGTCAGACATATATTCGAACATTTTCCTTCACTTTTACACATCTTGTCAAATAATAAAGGGATTGATGGCTCTCCAGGACAGACTTGGCATCCAGAAGATGACTACTTTTTTGGAAGGATAGAGTCATTGTATTTTCGAGTACTGATTCTCTTTTAGGATAGTAAATAATTTGCTGAAATATGAAAAATTATGATCAAACATAATGTCTCTTTCACCCAAAAAGCAAATGAAACTACTGGATAAATCTGACCAAATGGCCGGAGAGCTTGGGAAGTTTGGATAGTGATAGTCCCATGGGGAAGTGAAAGAGAAGGGGACATGCTTCCTTTTGCGCTGGGGAGAAAAAATAAAATAAAATAAAATAAAAAATAAAAAATAAATACAAAGATAGGGCATCTGGACTTTATTTAGGCCGGCAGGATAGCTTCACATGAAGAAATTTTGGCACTAAAAGTGATTAATTTACAGTGTTATAAGTGAAGTGAACAGTATCTAAATATTATTTTTCTAGTATATAGAAGCATGAGTTTACTCATGCTTCGTCGGTCACTCTTAAAAAAAAAAAAAAAAAAAAAAAAAAAAAAAGCTCCATACTAAAAAATCAAGCAATATTAAAAAAAAAAAGTAGACCTCACCATCTCCAAAGTCATGTAAAAAAAAAGTGGACCCCTTATTTAAAAAAAAAATAATGTCAAAAAAAAACATACACCCTATATTAAAAAATCAAACAATATTTATATAATTCCCAAAGTATCCCCATTAAGTCAATAATGGTGGATTCATTACCACATGCGTATCAACCCATTAGTGAAAGCAAATGAAATTATTATGTACAACAAAAACATGGACCCCATATTATTGCTTTTCTTGATAGATTAAGTAGTCAAACCATACAATTTCCTTTCTTTTCTTATATTAACGCGAGATCTAATCTAGATATTTTGTACCGTTGTATTTGTTATTCCGCCATGTCATTTATTTATTATGTTTACTAAATAAATATACTTAAAATATTTATATTTTAAAATAAGATAGAATTTAATTACTTTTTCATTTTTATTCTTACTCTAATAAATGTGAAAAGAGATTAATGTCATAAAAGAAAAAATAATATTAAATGGAGATCAAATAATTAATAAGGTAAATTAGTCAAATTATAATTCTAACTGACGTTTCCTTAAAAAGCCGTGCAAAAGACAACATGACAAGTAAAATGAGCTAAACCAAGAATATTTACCAAAAATTAAAAAATAGTAGTTCTTTGTTTAAATAGAAAATCAAATTTCTACTTTGTTTCGTTTTAAACATGTAAAATTAATTTAATAGTTTGAATTAGAATTATCCAAATCAAAATTTGATAAAAAATAATAAGTATTGCTTAGGTCCAATCTACATACATTAACAATAGAATATTTTACACTTTTAAATTAATCGAATTAAAATTCAAAATATCAACCGACGATCTTAAATATTCTTTATTGTTTTTATCTCAAAAGAGGAAAATAGTTTTTTTAGTTTCTTTTAAAAAGTATTAATAAATTTTTGCCAACTTTGTATTGCAAACATAATATAATAAAGTTTGTTAGCAATATTATAAATATGTTTTCATATATACATATATATATATATATATATATAGATAGTGCAAACTTATGTATGTTTGTTAGCAATAGAAAATATACTCATATTATCACTATCCAAACACAACTACTGTGTGCATACACTATAATCCAAAATGTTGGACCAAGACGCTTGTTAAAGAGATACGCCGTCTAGTATTTATAAAATTAGTTTAATACTTAAAAGATACTTTCCAACATTTGATACTTAACCACTCCTTTTAAATAACTAAATCGAACAAACTGTTACTCAACAAAAACAAATTCAAGGACTAAAATGCCGAACAACCTAGAAAAAGTTTTAAAGGACTTCTAAAAAAACGTACCCCTACTAATTCTTGTACCTATTACTATCAATCATCTCATTAAAGGTAAAATAAAAAATTTAAAATTAAATTATTTGTAAATATGAAAATATGATATTTTTTCGTGACAGGCTAAAAAAAAAAAAATGTCTCACATAAATTGAAAAAAAAGGGAATAAGTATTTTGGTTAGATCCTAACCCATATTTTTTTGGTACAATGGAGAACTAAGCTTCTTAATATCTCTCATAAGCTACATGGCTTAAATCTGCTAGTAGAATAAACTTCATTTTCTTAATTCCGTGATTAACAAATCCTCATCATGTTTACAGTCTTTGTTCGTCAGAAAATAGAGCCTAACCCATATGCCTAAAAGGTTAATTATTCTTTTAGTCAAGAACCAAATCATATATAAGCCTAACTAGGCTTCATGATCAACCTTATTATGGCTAGTTTTGTTGTCATTAATCATTAGGGAAAGAAAACAAAGGAAATAGGTAATAAAAAGAAGTAAAAAAGGTGAGGAAGATGATTGGCATATCCAGGAGGGCACAAAAAGGGTGATGATAGTTTAAAGAGGTAATGAATATACAGTGGGGTAATTCACATAGCATGTGGTATGCCACTCTTTGGTAGGAGCACAAAGGTATGGACATATTTTACACCCTTTTCCACAAAGCTTCACACTTTAACGTCTTTATGGGGTTTTGGGGCACTGCTGCTTCCCACTTCTCCCTTTTTAAATTCAAGTTCATCTCTTCTTTTCACAAAGAAAAAAAAGAAAGAGATGGAAACCCACTGGCATTACCCCCATCTGCATCTGCCAGCTTAGCTGCAAAGGCAAACAATGGGAAGGAGAGGTAACAGAGAACTGTGTGTTAGAAGGGAGAATATAGTTTTTTCCACACAATGTTCGGTATTCATTATAAGGCAATCCTGATTAATTTAATTAGTTTCTCATTGTATAAGCCTTATTAAAGAAAGAAGCGTAACCTATAAGGACTTCTTTTAATTTCGATGCTCGAACCCAAGACCTGATCTGATTAAGATGGAGGGATCCTGTCAATCTTATCATAACCAGTGGCGGATCCAATATGCATGTTAGATATGGGTGTTGGGATTGAAATAACAGAGCGTCATGCGGAAGCTAATAATTACAAACCTTGAATGACGATAAATCATAGGACAAAGAAAGTATACTAAAGACGCATAATACTTTGATATTATTTGGTCGATTGACCTACATTAAATTAAAAAACTAATATAAAAGAAAGCATAAAAACTTATGAGAGAAAAATCTCCCCCTAAACAAGACTCCTTTAGAGACTACATTGTAGATGTTTTTTTTTTTTTTTTTTTTGTATAAGAGGGAGTCTTCAATATATAATAATAGCAGGGGCGGCTCAATAAGATCGGGGCCTAAAGCCAACTTTAATTGGAGGTCTTATTTTTTCTGCTCAATATTTTTTAAAAGAAAAATTAACCTATAAATCTATTGTAGGTAAGAAGGCCTCATCCTCCCTTAACTAAAGGTCTTGGGTTCGAGCTTCAGAACAAAAAAATCTTGCTAGGGAGTGCTTCCCTCTTTAACCGGCCTTGCGTGTCTCGAAATCGAATTAATCGGAAAATTCAATACAGGTATCGAACACCAGATGAAAAAAATGGGGGCCCAAAAATCTATATATAATATAAAGTTAGGAATAGACAATCCTATGTGGCACATTTCAATGGCCTTCATTGCCATGTATCTTTTTTCTCCTTTTTTTTGACATTTTCTCCATCATTTTTATCATTAACTATATTTCAAAGCCCATATAAAGACAATTAAAAAAAAAAAAAAAAAAAAAGGAATTGTAGTAATAAATTAAGAAGATGAAGAGTCAATAGCATGAAATGAATGTTAACATGTAAATGCAATAAACATATGTATTAAATGTTTAATCAATGACCTCATTTTTCTGATAAAAAATTTAATAATTAATGATCAACATTCACAATGTTAATATAGCAAAATACGTTAAACATGATATAATACAACCATAAAGAAATTACTTTTCCAATAATAGTTTTCAACCTTTCATATTCCTCCTTTATGGAAATGCTTGGAGTCTTCCTCTATTTTTAGGTATTAACTCCCATTATTTGCTCCCTCACTTGTAACTTATATCGCATTTAAATTCATTAAACCTCTTTAATTACCAAATACTACATTTCAATATGAAGATAAAGAACAAGTGTAGACAACTCTATGTTGATTAGGAACGACTCTTATTGCCTTGCGTTTTTCTCCCTACACATATTTTATATTTCAATGTCATTATACTATGTTCATCCTTTTTAACTTTTTCTTATTTTCAGACATCAAATTTTCCCCAGGCTAATGAATATGAAGGTTGGAGGTTTCTGAGGTGAGAAGGTAAGCAAAGAATTCTTTTCTATAAAAATACTAATTACTTTTATTTAACTATCTGTAAGCTTTTTTACGATGAGGCTATTTAACTCTGTCTCTTCACCTTATGATATTCTAATATTTTTGTTGCTATTTTGGATTTGGTATACTATAACTCCCGTTTGTTCATAGAATTTTCACTCTTTTTTTTAAAGTAATTCAAAATAATGTTTGGTATATAATATTAGATTCATTGTTTAAAATTTTCTTTGAAGGCAAAGAGCAATTCAAAAAAATCAAGTACTGCTTCAAGTAAGAGAAATCTTGAGGTCATGGAGACAAGCCTCTTCTAAAGTCGGCTGAAGAAGATAATCAAACGGATGAATATAGTAATCAAGCCGCTAAATCATGTAGAGATGGGCTCCATTTTCTTTGTAAGATATTTTTTCAAATCTTTTTTTCATTTGCTTTTTCCCTATTTAGGTTTTTATTATAAGAACATAAACCGCGTTGGTTATTCTCCTATCCTTTGTAAGTTTGTACAGTTTCTCAAAGCAGTAGTTTCCTTTGATTAATCATGAAAGCTAACATTAGTACAAAACTATATAGAATATTATTTTCCAAAGCTATTATGTATAATTGTTGTTTCTTAATTAATAGTATAATATGTAGATTATAGCCTGTCAGCTATTGTATATGAATGTGATAAATATGTCATAAAACTAAAAAAATTATTTTTAAAATTTATGATCTTAAATATGCGATGAATTTCTTATTGGGTTAAAATAATGTCATTAAGAGTAAAATAAAAAATTTAAACTAAATCATATTTATCGTTCAAACGTTTTTAATGACATCCAATATTACAAAAGAACGAAGCATTGACACCAACATGAATTTAAACTAAAAATCCTATTTAATTGGATTGAAACACTAAAAAGAATCTTTAGAATATTTTAAAATTTGTTTCGTGAATTTAAGGAGGTATTTTTATAATTGTGCGAAGCGCGGACAAATGCACTAGTTTTGGGGCCTAAAGCCCCCGCTTTGGTGGCTTGGCCCTCTGGCTGGCCCTGAATAATAGTGGTCAAAATCTTTTTCCTCCAATAAAAAGAATAGCCAAATGTGGAAGAGAATTATATTTTACTTCCAGGAAAAGTAAAACAATTATGGTTATACTTTGACTTTCTTTCAAGAAAAAAAAAACATCTATTAAATATTTGATTGAATACATTCATTATTGTATTTAACTTAAAATCGTTTAGGAATCTACCGAAGTTTAAATCTCAGATTCGCTGCCGAATTCGCAACCCCTGGTGGTGAGAATATTGGCTTTGGTCCATGAGTATGAATTGTCACCTCTCAAATTTCAAACGTAACTTATTTAAGCCATCTTCGAGGACACCAAATCCACGCCTTTTGTAAAGTTGGCCTGCATTAGATTCCCCACTCACACTGCCTTGATATTATTATACTTCATTTCTTTATTTAAAAAGTTGTTCAAATTTCATGAGCATTGGTTTATATCTTCTTAGAAATTGTGCATGCAGTAAACTTTATTTACAAAATATATACAAATAGGTTTATTTATTCAAATTAGTTAAGGTATATATATGCATTTAAAAAGCAACTAGTAATTTTTATAGCACTATTATGAAACAGCTATATCAGAATGAAACATGTCTAAACATAGCAAAATGTATAATGAGAAGTCATCTATTTGGCAACTTCAATCAACTTAGAATAGATATTTAATTTTGCACTGTAATATAAATTGATTGTAAGCGTTACTAATCACTTATCTGTTTTTAAGATTACTCATTCCACACTTGCAATTAGCTGTTGCTAGTAGTTAGCTTCAATAGCCTGATAGCGGTAAAAAATGATGTACAGAAATTAAATACATATACAAAACAGTCTATAAGTGTTGGGAATATGAGTTTTTAACCTCTTTGTTTGTTTTTTCAGTTCTTTCTAGGAAGGCCGCCATGAATATAGGAACAAAGAGTTTGATACACTATTAGGCCAAGTTAATGTGTGTATCCAGGGGTGGAGTAGGTTAATTTTGCTTCAAATACTGTACTTTATTTCTTAATAAATTTATTTAATATTCATATTAATCTAGAACCCAATAACGTAAAAGAGTTGGAATTTTACAACGTATAAGTTTCAAATCTTAGTTCCGCTTGTGTATCTAATTATGCTCTTTAAGATCCAACCTTTTGGTCGTAGAAATTAACGGACATCAAAATTTTGTAACATAAGGGCTACTAGAGCTGACGAAAGGACAAATAGAGGCTATTAAGTAATAAGTATGGTCAATTAAGTTTGCTATGAATAAGTACATCTCGCCCCACCCCATATAGTGAGTGAGTTGTTTGGCAGAAAAATAATAGAAACAAATAAAGCGGGCGGCATTAACCCCACCAATAACCATTGGTGTCTAACTTTAAGGGAAGAACCTAAATGTGGTGACCATGTGACCATTTCACTTCTTTTTTTCTATGTAAAGTTGTCTACTATTTTCATCTATCTTTGTCACTTTGACAAAAAAAAATCCCACTAAATAATCACCCGTAGTGACAATTGAACTTGGAATACAAGCAACTTTTAAGGAACATAAGTTCGCCTAGTTCCATTAAAACGACGCTTCCCAGTCTTGTTATACCAAAAGGGATTTGACTTTCTACACGTAACAATTTAAGAAAATAAATAAAAATTCAAAGATCCTTAGCCAAGAGCTTCAGAAAAGCATATCAACAAAAAAGAAGAGTCATTTCGAAATAACATAATTTTGTTCTCCATTTCATTATTTACATAAAAAAGCTTTCGCCGTTAGTCTAGTGGCTCAAAAAATAGCCTTGCCATTAGCCAAATGACAATGATGCATCCCCTAATTAATCTCATTTGGCGAATGGCGAGAGCCAAATGACAAAAATGGCCTTGCCATTAGACAAAAATATATTTCTCTTTCAAAAATAATAGTTTTGTTCAAATATATGCCAATTGATTTGTAGAAACCAAAATGAAATAATTATAATTAAAGCATTCAATTGGAAGACTCAAGTGAGCTATGAAATAGAAAGCAAAATCTATTTTGATCTTTTAATCAATTTACGTATTTATAAATTGAAAATCAAAACCGACCAAATCAACTAAACGCAAAACCACCGTCATGCATTACTTTTTTCGGTAGGGAAAATGACATAGGGTACCTACTTAAGACTCTTTATTACAAAATATATAGATAGTTTTCCTTATTTACAAAACATAACAATATTTTACTAAACATGACGGATTTTCATATATTTTTTTAAAAAAAAATTAAACAAAAAAAATTAATTTTTATAATTTTAATAAATTTTTTTGGCTCAAAGGCTTAAAAAATTACCTCAAATTTTTGTGTGTGAAAGTTGTACGAAAAATGTATGGAATGTGTATGTGTGAGCGAAATCTTTAATACAATTTTCATACACAAAATTGTGAGTGAAAACTTTAAGCTTTGAATATTGAACGAAAGTTGTTACAATGTTGTTGTAGTTGTATTAATTTTACAGAAACCTAATATGAACTTTATATACAAAAAATGTGAATGAAATTCTAAGTCTTGAGCGAGATATAAACATTGCATACCATTCTCATACATAAAATTTTGAGTGCAATGTTTAAGCCTTGATCGAGATATACACATTTCATACGTTTTTCATACACAAAATTTAAGCAAACTTTTTAAGCCTTATGCAAGATATACACATTTCATACACAAAAATTTGAGCGATTATTTTAAGTCTTGAATGTTGTATACAATGTTGTTGTAGTTATATTAATTTTACAGAAATCTAACATGAACTTTATACATGAAAATGTGAGCGAAATTTTTAGCCTTGAGCGAGATACAAATTTCATACCGTTTTCATACACACAATTTTGAGCGAATTTTTTAAGCTTTGAACGAGATATACACATTTCATATATTTTTTATACCGCTTTCATACACTAAACTTTGAGCAAACTTTTTAAGCCTTGAGTGAGATATACACATTTCATACATAAATTTTTGAGCCAAATAAAAAAAAATAATAATATATATATATATATATATATTTTAAAAGCATGTTTTGTATAAGATTTGTAATGTTACGTTTTGTAAATAGAAAACTATCGTCACGTTTCGTAAATATTTCTCGTTAATATGTATAGGGCAATTTGCAGGATTCCCCTTCGCTGGGGGTGGTCTTTAATTTTTACCCCTCAAAATGGTGGTCTTTAAATTTTACTCTTCAGGCAGAATTTCGCTGGGCAAATTTCCAAAATTCTGCCTCGCGATTATTTTTTTTTACCTGAGCTGGGGTTCGAACCCACAATCTTGAGGTGTTAGGCGAGGGGTAAAATTTAAAGACCACCAATTTGAAGAGCAAAAATTAAAGACCACCCCAAATAAAGGGCAATCCACGCAAAAAAAAAAAAAAAAGATATGTATATATACATACTTTATCCTTTTCGGTATCCTCGTAGAGGTAACACAATCGGCCCTTGGGTTGAATCTACCTTAGTAGACCTTCAATTAATATGCATTTTTTTGCACGGATTGCCCTTTTTTTGGGGTGGTCTTTAAATTTTGCCCCTCATATTTGTGGTCTTTAAATTATGCCTCTATATTCTTTGGTCTTTAATTTTTGCTCTTCGCATTGCAACTGCGAGCGTTCACGCGTAAAATGAGGTTCCGAGTTCGAACACCGCTCAAGCATAAATTAAAAAAAATTGTAAGGCAAGGTTTGGGTCGCGTGTATGCCGACCCGCATATACTTGTTAAGGAGTTACCAAATTTATATCGGACCAAAGATACTCATGCCTTAAGGGCGGACTTGGCATAAGTATGACGGTCCTAGAACTTTGGTAATTCTTAATAAAGTTTATCTTAGTGGGGGCATACTTTTAATGGGCAAATTTTTATGCTGAACCCGGCATAAACTTGTGAAGGAATTACCAAAGTTATGTCGGACCCGGCATACTTATGCCAAGTCTGCCCATAAGGCATAAGTATGTCGGGTCCGACATAAGTTTGGTAATTCCTTAACAAGTTTATGCCGGTGGGGGCATAATTTAACGTGGGCAAACTTTTATCCGTACCTGCATAAACTTGTGAAGGAATTACCAAAGTTATGCGGGACTGCCATACTTATGCCAAGTATATCCATACGGTATGCCCCCACCGGCATAAACTTATTAAGGAATTACCAAAAGTTATCTCGATCCGTCATACTTAAGTTAAATAAGATACGGTCCCAAGATAAGTTTGGTAATAATTCAAGTTTACGGCGGTGTATACTTTTATTCCGGGCAAACTTGTATGGTGGGAGCATAGCGAAATTTAAACTCGTAATTCCTTAACTTGCGAATTTTTTAAAAACTTTTGTTGCCGTGTAAACTTTCAGGAAGGAATTACTAAAGGGGTTCGAATACGCCAAGGAACCCATGGGTCCGCATAACTTTGGTAATTCCTTCACAAGCGTAGCCGCGGGAGCATAAAATTTAAAATTTCGAATTTTTTTTAAAAATTTTGTTGTGGGTTCGAAAAAGTTAAAAGAAAACCCCAAAAGAAGGGCAAAAGTTAGAAGTACCCCGAGAACTGCCCATTAATATGAGCTCAAAAGGACTCATTGGGCTTTATAGCAACTCTAAAGCCTTCAGATTAAATTTCTGAACATTCATTTCAAAAGATAGCACCAAATCCCAATCAATTTTTTGTGTGGTGGAATGTCCTTCAAAGGTAGTGTCTTTAATTTTTGTCCCTCAAATTTGAATTCTTTAATTTTTGTCGTTCGCCTAAAATTCATAGGGTTTCGGATTCGAATCTCCACTTAGTCAAATATAGTATTAAAAAAAAAAAAAAATTGAAATTTATCAAAGTTAGGCCTATTTCGAGAAGTTTTAAGGCCTAAAATTCATAGGGTTTCGTAAGGCCTCATTTTGGATAAAAGTTTGCCTTTTAAGGCAAACATCTGCCTGAATAGGCTTAATTTTCTACAAATCTCCGAACTTAGTCAAACCTTGGGGGGTATTAGGGAAGAAAAAAATTAAAGAACAAATTTGAAAAAAAAAAAAACATTTTTTGTGCGGAATGCCCTTCAAAGGCACTAGTCTTTAATTTTTATCTCTCAAATTTGAATTCTTTAATTTTTATAGCAAAACCCACGAAGGTTCAAACCCCTCTAAATATTAACAAAAAAATTGCAAGGCGAAGTTTTTAAGGCTAATAGGCCTAACTTTGAGGCATAGGTTTGCCTTGAGTCCTAATTTTGGGTAAAAGTTTGCCTTAAGGCAAACCCCTGCCTGAATAGGCCTAATTTTGCCCGAATAGGCCTAATTTTTCTACAAGCATCTGCCGTGCGATGTTTTTTTTTTTTTTTTTTTTTTTTTTTTGTTAATTGAGCCAAGATTCAAACCCAGAACTTCGTGATATTAGGCGAAGGATAAAAATTAAAAATCAACAATTTGAGGGACAAAAATTAAAGCAAATGCCTGCAGGCCCAATTCAATCTATTAGCCCGAAGCCCAATTCAGTTGCCCTAACCTCATTATAAAGAGTTCTATCATAATTAATTTTGGAGCTCATTCTAGGCAAAAGGAAATTATAGCTTGTCGTTATCAATTTATGGTTGTAACAAGTAAAGAATCAATTCAATTCTCAATGAAAATGTATTCAATTCTCAATCATGTAATTATGCGAATTCTATCCAAAGCTAAAAGATCATTTCGAGGTCTTCAAACGTATTTGTGGATTGTATGTTATTATTGTAATTTCAACCAACACACAAGTTGAGATTTATAGCCTGTTTGGTCAAGCTTCTAAGAAATCACAAAATATTTTAAAAATCATTGTGGAACGACTTTTTGCAAACAAAATTAGGTGGTAAATATATCAAGCTTTTAGATATGAGCTTGATTGTATTTTTTAAGATTGTTTAGATGGGTCATGCATTGCTGAATCAATACCAGTTAAACAATATATAAGTCGATTTAATCGTTTCTCTTTTACCATTTGGGCGAAGGTATAATTGTGAATAGTGAGCAAATAAGATAGAAGTGATAGATTTTCATGTTTATATAAGCGGATGCGAACACATCTCTTGCGTTTGATTTAAATTTTATATTTATAATTTTTTTAATGATAGCGGTTTCCGGGTCAGCTTGCGCATCTCGACATATAATTGATGATATATTACTAAAAATTGTGTTCGTAGTGAGTTTGTTGCATTGTCAGAAAGTGCTATATTCCATTATACCATTTTAAATTTTTAGACCAAAAGTGAAAATCAAACTGTGCCAAAGTATTGTGAGATAAAATTTACAACTACTAAGACAAAACAATATTTAGTGCCATGTTGGATTAATTTACGCGTCAACTATAGTGTCAAACTCTGATGACGGTTCCAAATAGGGGTGTACATGGACCGGATTGGTTCAGGTTTTTTAAAGACCAAATCAAACCAATTGTATCGGGTTTTTAAATCTATAAACCAAACCAAACCAATAAAAGTCGGGTTTTTCAACTTCGGGTTTTCTCGGTTTTTCGGGTTGCTCAGGTTTTTTGGGTTTTTTCGGGTAAAGTTGTCACGACCCAACAAGAGGGCCATGGCAGGTACCCGGTACTAGCTACCGAGCACCCCTTATCATACTATCTATCACTCAACCTGTGCAATCATAATTCCCAACATACTTGCGGTGAAATGGTCACTAAATATCTTCACAAAACATGCATATGTACATAAGCTCTCGAGGTGTCAAAAGTGATATACAAAAATATATACTAAGGTGATCATGAGATATCTATTACCCACACATATGTATCTACGAGCCTCTAACTGGAATACTGAACATTAGGACGGGACAGGACCCTGCCGTGCCCCAAAATATTGACCCAAAAGAATGTACCGATATGTGGCAACTCCGGAGTAGTGGAGTGCTTCTGCAAAGCTGCTGACAAGGCTCCTAGGGATCTGTACCGTCTCTCCGTCTACCTGTGGGCATGAACACAGCGTCCGCAGGAAGGGACGTCAGTACGAGTAATGTACCGAGTATGTAAGGCATGAACGATAATATGATAAGGGATACAAGTATGAATAATAACAGAATGGAAATATAGAGCATATCGTAAAATAAAAGAGTAACCTGTACATGTGAGTGCCTCTTAGGGCGGATGCCATGCATGCTTAGCTTTTTATTTTGAAAAACATTTCTTGTTCATATATTCAGAAAATATGCCGAGGAACGTCGGCCCGATCCATTTAACCACATGTGTCCCGCGTCCGGGATGATAAGTTACACCAACTGATCAGGTGGTCATGCGTCTATAGCGCCACTCCCTTTTTCCCCATATTCCCCATATACATATACATATACATATACATATATCATATACATATATCATATAGCCAGCATGCAGGAGAGCCCAAGGAAAGTTATGTCTCTATCGGAGTGACGTAAGGTCGGTAACCTCCGATTATATTATGGAATAATCATGGTCTCTTTGTCTCACCTTGAAGGAACAATTATTATAAGGTGAGACTATCAATGAAGAATAACATCAAGAGAAAACATAGAATAGGATCATAAATCTCATAAGGCATCGATTCATATACTTTGGAATCGTCAAAAATAGTCATCATCTATGAATAAAATTGAGAAATCAAGAAATAGCTCAACATTCTTATATCGTCATTGAAATTGTATACTTGGAACCTTTAAACACGGAATCATCATCATCATAATCATTGTAGGAAAACATTCTCATCTTTGACATCATCATTATGATTGTGAAAACAGGTTCATCGTTGTTATCATAAAAGCTCACGGAGCCCTAAATCTCTGATCTAGAAAATACGAACATTTTGAAAAAAATTTATGAATTATTAGGAAAGGAATTATGCCTTGGAGTCATAAACATCTAACTTTTAAAAACAAGGAAGATATGGAAACATTTATAAAGTCATAACATCGAAATCATGCCTTTGAAAGAAAGGGACGAGCCTTAACATACCTGCTCGACCTCCTATTGGCTACGTTTATCCTCCCGAGCTCGTAAATCTACATTCGAGAGAATTCACACTAATGTTAGTCTCCTTATCACACACTTATCCTAAGTTTCAATTTAAACTATTTTATATTCTGTCGAAAATCGGGCAGCATCTCCCCTGTTTATGTGCCTAGCCCGAATTCTTAGTTCAACAACCAACCAACAACAACAACAACAATACCAACATCAATAACATCATTTCCAACCCCAAAGTATTCCATAAAACAGCCCACACGTTGTTTTCCAACTTCCATAACTAACCAACTTACTATACAATTATTTAACCATTCTATCTTCGCGAATAAACCGGTATTAATGTAATTAGAAGGAGATTCATACCTTATTCTCGTTGAAATAGCAATATCTCCAATACCCACTTTGAATCCACGCTAGAATCGACCACACAACAATGTTTAGAATCACGACCACGCGCTATCCGAACCTAAACTAATACTCCGTCGCTTAAGAATCACTCAATTTTATGATAGGCTCGCCTCCGTCATCTGTTTTCTAGGTTTTTCTGGAAAAATCTGAGCAGAATCTAGTGAAAAAAGGGGTTTTTACCCTTTATATAGGGGTCAAATTCGGGTCGGGTCAGCTGAACTTGTAGCACGTGTTTCTGGTTTGTTAGCTGAACTTGTAACGTCCATAATTTTCTACTTCGATGTCCTGTCAACGAGAGGTTTATTGCGTTAGAAACTAGACTCGACGAACTTCATTTTAGGCTTTTGAAACACTTAAAAACTTCTAATATACTAGGAGATATACCTCTCCAAAGTTGACTAAAAATTCTGTCAACCTTTTTTTTTCTCTAAATTTTTCGACAAATTTATTTTCTTCGATTTGCTTGGTCCCGGAACCTTTAGGCATTTTCTTGACTCTTGTTAAGAGTATTCATTAACCTTATAAGAGTTCCATGGCCTCTCCGAGCTTACTTTAGTTTACTTACGACGCAAACGACGCGAAAAATTTTTGAGGTGTAACAAAAGTCTTCATACAAAGCATATAACTTTTACTTCAAATATTCTTTTAGTCCTAGTAAGATACAACTATTTAATTAATATATTTATTAAGGAAATAACACAAAATGTGAGATGAGAGATGACATTGTGCTAAAATATTCAACAAAAAAAGTTAATGAAATTGCATAAAATAAAATGATCATAATCTAAAAGTACTAAGTCATACTACAATAAATACGGTTAATTTATAAAGCATATAGAAAATGATCATAATCTAAAAATCTTAAGTCATGCTAAAATAAGTACGACTAATAAGTATTAATTACATGACTAGATATTAAAGAAAAAAATAAAATTAAATAATGTATTTTCACTTTTTAAACTAATATAAAACTAAAGAATAAATAAACATTATTGTCATTCTAGTGTTAGATATGAATTACTTTTGTTAGCATTAGTATTGATTTGATTTTTGTTGAGTTTTATTTGAGTTACTAATATCATGGGCTATAAAACTTATTGGATTATTCAAAATTCTAATTTCAAGCTTGAAATAATATGTTAAAAGATAAAAAATATGAAAAAGTTAAAGAAACATTTATAAATTACATTATAAATAAATATTTTTATGTATAAAATATGTTTGAAATTTTATAAATATAATGTCAGGTTGGTTTGATTCGATTTGACTTTTTTCAGTTAAAACCAAACCAAATTAATAGTGTTTAGGTTTTTTTTTTAAAAACCAAACCAAATCAAATTAAATCATTAATTGGGTTTTTTCTTAATTTGCTTTGAATTATCGATATGATGCGATTTGCCGGTTTACTTGTTGTACACCTCTAGTTCCAAATATATGGTTCTCGCTGCTTCTAGTAATGCTTCCTAATATTCCATGCGTCACATTGACTGATGTAGAAGCCCATCTTGATACACAGTCCACACGCAATCCAAAACAAAATAATGCAATATCAATAGCTACGTGTCAGACCCTATTTCCTTTTCGATGTTTTATTTTATTCACTTATCTTCTACTAACTCACTTATGTACTTCTTTTTCCTATTTTCTGCAAAGAACCTTGATACTTTATTCAACTTTAAGATATTTGTAATTTTGTATGCATAGTCCATGGACAGCTTTAGCTAATAACATTAGTCAATCTAAACTTTGGCAGATCATTTTTTTTACTCCTTTTGAACACTTCGTTCCTCGAGTCCAACTTTCCACCAGCCTATAGTTCAAGTAAAGTGTAATACTAGTATGAGTGCCTTACCTATCCTCACCATAAAGGAAGAATATATGTGTTATATTTCTAGTGCTCTTGGTAAATAACAACACTTTTTGGTAACCATCTTAATAGATAAGCTAAAGATCAAAGGAGTTTAAAAAAATGTTATAGTCTTGCTTTAATCGTTTTCTAGTTGTGGTTGTTGATCGAGAAAGGAGTATAGTGAACTACTTTGGAAACGAATCTTGATATGGAGACAAATAAAATGCCATATTCTTTTACTTAAGTATTATTTAATTTCTCTGGAGGCATTATCTTCCATATCAACAGCCTCAAACATAGCAAATTAACTCTATAAATCCACTCTGCTGTGATAAATGATCTAGTGCCTGTGACAAAAGATTGCACTAGATCTATTCTCAGTACAATTTATCCTTCTTGAACTATGTAGAAGAAGACAAAGGTGAAAAATCCTGAGAAAATATTCCCAGAATTACTTTTGTTAAAGTCTGATAAAAGCAAGAATTTTTCAACAGTGATTATGGCCAGCTGATTTTGACCAACACCAAGAAATTATATCTCCCTTAATTTGATTCCTTCTTTTCCTTTTTCAATTTAACTATCTAGTGTCAAAATTTACTGACCACTAAAGTCTAAAGGTCCTCCCTTTGATTCCTTGGATTCCCCTTAAACCATACAGCTTCATTTCACACTTACAAGACTCACTCTTCCCAGTTAAGTTTCAAGATTCGACCTTTTCATAAACATAAGGGCACAACACAACACAACACTGTTCTTGAGCAGTGATGTCTTCTTCAAGTGGAAGAGCAACAGGGCAATCCTACAATGGTATTGTAAGAAGAATGGTGAGTCTTCCTCGTAACATTATGGGTGGATTTTCAAGAGTAATGGATCAAGGAATGGACCTAATGGGAATTGGAGGAAGAAGAAATCAGCAACACCAATTGCCACACCCAAATTCCCCTTACCAACACCCTTATGAATTCCCTTTTCAAGATCCATTTGATTTCCCTCCACAAAATTACCCACATGACCCTTCAATGGTCCAAGAAGAATGGGCATTTTTAACCACTTTTGAGCAGCAATATGGCACTGAACATCCATTTTTCTATGCCTGTAAATTCATGGATGCACTAAAGATAGCTAAGGATGAGCACAAGTTCTTGTTTGTGTACTTTCACTCTCCACAGCACCCTTTTACACCTTCTTTCTGCAGTGAGACATTGTGTTGTGACCTTGTGGTACAGTTTCTTGATGCAAATTATGTTTGTTGGGGTGCACTTGCTGATAGAGGGGAGGGTTTGCAGATGGCGACAACTTTAAAGGCTTCAAGTTTTCCTTTTTGTGCCCTTGTGGCTCCTGCTCCTGGAGATAGCATAGCTGTGCTGCAACAGGTTACTTGGAGTTTATTGTTTGTCACTTTAGTCTATTTCTTATTGCATTGTCCACCATTTTATACAGCCAGTCGTGTTCTTGAATTTGGAATGAAAAGAGGAGTAATGCTTCCTAGTACAAGACAAAGAATAAGACCACTTAAATCAGAATAGCATTCACAGCAATGTTCTAACATAGAGTAGAATCCAACATAAAAGAGATATGTTGTGTCAAACCTTATAAATAAATTATAAAAGGAGACACATCTCCTAGAAGGGGCCGTTGGCGCAACAGTAAGAGTTGTTGTCGTGAGGTCACAGGTTCAAGTCGTTGAAACTACGTGGTAAGGCTGTTCAAAAAAAAAAAAAAAAAACTACCTGGTAAGGTTGAGTATAATAGACCCTGATATGGTCCAACCATTCCAGGAACCCCGTGCATAGCGGGAGCTTAACATATCAGGCTGCCCTTTAGACACGGATCCAAAAAATATTAAGAACAAAAGTTCTTAAGATATCCATATAGTACTGCATTTCAAATTAGAATTCAGGGAAAGCACCTAACATATTGTAAAAAGCAAAACCTACTGCCAGACTCTCTTCATAATGTATTGATTCTGAATAACTACAACATACCCAGTGTATTCCCACAAGTGGGGTCTGGGGAGGTGGTGTGTACGCACCCTTACCCTTACCTTGAGAAGGCAGAGAAAGGGAAAGTGAAAGACTGTAGTGAAGAAACCATATAAAAATAATGAAGGAAAGAACAGTACCAACAACAAATAGTATGACTACCGAAGCAAAGAAAACAACATCCAATAGTGAAACCGAAGAATAAGATAGTAGGAGAGTATTGATTCTGAATAGTGAATAAGAATTATCCTGTATGTAACATGACTTAGCATTGAACTAAACTACTGGTACTCAGTTTGGTGAACAATTTTTATGAAGTAGGTGAATGTTTAGATGGTCCTTATGTAGTCATTAATTTTACTTCTATTGAATAGTTGGAGGGTCCAGTCTCCCCAGCTGAATTAGTGGAGATATTACAAAGAACAATGGAAGAACAAGGATTGGCTTTTGGCAGTGGAAGGGCCAGAGAGCAGGAAAAGTTAAGGGCGGATCGCCGACTAAGGGAAGAACAAGATGTAGCTTTCATTGCATCTCTTCAGATTGATGAGGTCCATTCTGTTTATTTTATACTTGCTCTATATTTCGTCTTATCAAGAGAAAGCTGGAGATCCAACCAAATTCCTTGATTTTTTCAGGAGAAAGAGAAACTCAAGAACATAATGCCCTCACATCGGAATTCAAAACCAGAACATGTCCCAAATAAATCAAATCAAGAGAAACCTAAACAAAATCCAACTATCCAAACCAGCAAGCAAAAAGAAGCTACTTCTGCCAGAGTAACTATGCAAAACCCTTCACTATCCCAACCTAGCAAGAGAAAAGAATCTATCTTTGCCAAAGCAACTATGCAAGATCCTACACAATCCCATTCTAGTAAGAAGGAGGAGCCTTCCATTGCAAGTTCAGGAAAAAATGCTCCAGTGACTCAGGTAATTGCACAGTATTATATTTCTTGGTGTCTCATATCAGTTTTAAGTCATATATATTGACCGCATAGATTACACAATCAGGTCAATTAAGAGGTAATTGTAAGTATCACTATTTATGAATAAGCATGATTGGTAACTTAGAATAAATGGCAAGTAACATGTTAAATTACACTGTCAGTGTATATATCTTAAATCCGTGGCATGTTGATATGTAATGTACCATGAGCAGATTGCAATTCGATTTCCTAATGGTGAGAGGAGGGAGCAGAGCTTCTCATCAATAGACAAGATTCAAGCAATTTTTCGGTATATCGATTCGCTAGGGTTGCCTGGAGTTGAAAATTACAGATTGATATCAAACTTTCCAAGGAAAGTCTATGGTGTGGATCAAATGGGAGTGACACTCAAAGATGCAGGCCTTCATCCTAAAGCAAGCCTCTTCCTGGAGCTTCTTTGAAGTTAGAATGTTACTCGTTGTAGCATGAACATATTTCGTATCATACTCTGTACCAAAGCGTGTACGACTCTTTCTACGCGCAGATTATATATTATGATTAGTACGTTTTTACTATCTTTGGACTAGATAATTCTCATGTAATTTACAAGAACGATGATTAGAGCAACAGGTGATGGTGTTGCCTTCTGAAGTCAGATATGAGGGGTCACATGACATTTAAAGTCAGGGCGGATGCACCGTTGCAACACCAGTTCATCTCATCCAAGCATGTCCGACGCGGAACATAAATTTATGTACAAAATTTTATTAAAATTGCAACAAATAATAAGTTTGAACCCATAACCGCTAATTACTATAGTGAATTCAATTCTAAGAAATTTAAAGGTTAACCCATAAAACTTTTTTTTTTGGTCCGACATAAAACGTTTCTATTTGTGCTCCATAGCCATTTATTGCAAAACAACAAAAATTAAATGGTGGAAATTTGGAGTGAAATCATTAGTTAGAAAACTTTCATCTTTCTTTCTATTCTTGAGAACCATTATCGCTTAATTGCTGCTACTTAGTAAGGCCAGGATTGCTTTACTTGCAAATCAAGTTACCAACTTTTCCTTTATTTCAAAACTTTCTAAAACTTGAACAATATTGGAAATATGACTTATTCCTATTTCTAGACAAACTAGCTAGGTTTCTCAAGTTACCATATTGTTTCCTTTATTTGCAGAATATTCCGAAACCTGGACAATGTAGGAAAACGTGGGATTCCTATTTCTACACAAACCGGGCTTTCCTCAAAGTCTATAAAAGCTTTACACTGCTTCAAGAACTGACCACCACACTCTTTTGTTCATTGACGTGAATTTTGCACTTTGTAATTCGCAATTTCCTTTGTTTTATCGTCTAACAAAAACTAAAGATGGAGAATCTACAAACCGCCTTTGAGTTCAAAGTTGAGTACTCATTCAAAGTTTGGACAGACGATTTTATCCTTCCGAAGACGATCAACTTGAAGAGCACTAATTGTACTAGTCCGTTATTCATAATCGAACTTCGAGTTCAAGAATTTCTTCAATATCTGCCAAAGGGTGGGGATTCCATAGTGGAGGAACCTCGAGGTCCATATACCGTGAAATCTTTCTATTTGCCGAGTAATGTTTTGATTCATGACGATGTTGCTGATGATAGCATTGGCGAAATACTAAGCTCAATTGGTGTGCCCTCAATGCTTCCCATCATCCGAGGAGTCTCTTCCTTTGCTCAGACCATGATGTCCCTACCTGCCAATTTCGGCCGCCCTCTGCTACCTATTGTTCTTGGCATTGCGGTTACTAGTTGGGATCCCAGAGACGTGGCAATCGCGCACGAGAGAAAATTTGACCTGAGACAGGAGATTGAGGAGGAGGAGAAGGAGATACAGGGTTTGTCTTGCTCCGTTTTTAGGTTTAAGGTATAGTGTTAAAGCCTAGTATGTAGCGGATGGAGAAGAAAGACTTCATTCTTGATTATTTTTTGGTTTCAACCAATTTTATGTAGAGTGCAAGGCAAATATGATATTTTTTATATATCTGGATGTAATGCGCAGTGTTACCTATTTCAATTCGGGCTTGCTATTTCTAGTTCATCTTTTCGATCAAAAGTTCGTATCAAATATTTAAAGATGCATAAGTTACCTGATTTATTTCATGCAATCTCAATTACTTTGGTTGTGATGATGTTACATCTTTGTAAAAGATAGACCATTAACTATAGACAAAATATGTTAACTATATATGAATCCAACAACGGAAATACTATTATTTTCTTCAATAGAGAGGTAATAAAAGATGCAGCCCTTTATCCTATAGTAGAGCTGTTAAAACGGGCTGGCCCAACCCACGCGAACTTTGAAATTTGGCGGGCCAAGCCGGGCTGGCTCACCATTTTAGTGGGCCTTAAAAGAGCAAGCCCAATCTATTACTACGTGTGCTGCGGGCCTTGCCGGGCCAACCCACCTTTTAAAAAAAATATTTTTCATAATTCTTTAATTGAAATTCTAATTTAAAAATGCTAACATAAATATTTACAAGACAATATTGCATGGTGTTACTACTTGCTAATCAAGTCTCAAATCCACAATAAAATGATTTTAATAATGCTTATTAAGTTTGGTTTCAAGTAAAAATTTGATTGTATGACTTCAGTATGAAATCTCTACCATCATATGCAAATATTTTGGATACAACTGAACAAGAAAATGATCTTGTAGGCCAAACGTTTAGTGAAAGTGAAACTGAATAACTTTTGACATTGTTAACACTTAGCATATTATCAATAACTGATATCACTCCAATCAAATAGAGATATTAATAGCAAACTAAACAGTTAGTGAGTAGCAATACAACAAGCTAAATAGGAATATTAACCTAGCGTTGTTCTAATGGATCTCAATAATATGCAAAAGAAAAGACAATATTCCATCCATTTAAAGTAAAATAAACTTCTCAAAGAAATTTCTACAACACTTACGACGTATCCAACACCAACACATCTAAATCTGCTTGTGACAAGATTATCTTAACATCTTCACTTTCTTTATATTTTAAATTTTTTTTGTTAGGCCCACGGGCCAGCCCAACCCACACACGCTCAAGTCCACGAGCCCCGGGTTAAAAAACCTCGTTCTTAAATGGGCTCCAAAAATCCAAGCCCAACCCTATCAAATCATAGGTTGGGTTGGGTCAGCCCACGGGCCTTAGCCCATATCGATGGCTCTATCCCAAAGCAAGCCTCTTTGAAATTATAGTTACTCGTTGTAGCATGAAATATGTCATGTCATATTCTTTACCAAAGCGTAGAGGATTGTTACTCGGGCAAATTATTACTGCTATGTAGTATGATTTAGTACGTTTTTTATCGTTTGGACAACGTGTATTGACATGGTTGAGGTGCTGGGAAATATAGTGTACGTTTAATGTTGTTTCACATCCTGGAGAATTGAGATGAAATGATTTTTACATAAATGGTTAAATTTGTAATGGTGTGTAATTTTTAATTTTTATTGTTATGAAGTAATTTTTTCGTCAAAGCATGAGCGATCAACTTTCATAGTTTCTCTTTGGTTACAATTTTTCATTTCTTATTCAATTGCTACATGGATTACCAAAAGCATTAGGATAAAATGAAGCGGCACATTTGGGGCAATATTATGAAATTTTTCATATTTATATATATTACGAGAGACGAGTTCAGCCACAAAATGAACATTGGTTTATTTGTCATAAACTCAAATTTTTGTAATTGAGATTCAAACTTATGTCATATATTTTTATCAGGTGATAAGAGAATAATTATAATATTAACCAACAGAGTAAGACGTCGAAGTTTCAAATTACATCAAACTATAGATATTAGTAATAACATTTATATTTTCAACTTGCCAATATAGGGATGGATCTTACACATATGCTTTCGTTTGTACATACAAATATAGAATAAGGGTTATTGGCGGTAGGAAGTAGAAGTAGAATTAGTAGTAGGGGAATAGAAAATAGAAGAATAAAAAGAAATTAAAAACTCGAAATCAGGGAGAAGAGTCAAATTTGCGCCCCCCCCCCCCCCTCTTTTTTTTTTAAAAAAAAGAGTCAAAAAAACTCTATACTATCGAAAATAGTTCAAATATATACTTCGTTACGCTATCGGTTTAATTAAGACCCTGCTGTTATATTATGCCACAAATATACCCCTAATTTAAACAGAAAAACCCGTGCCAACTCAAGAATAAAAAGACCTATCTCCAACATTTTATGCATTACCTTACCAAATTCCAAAACAAATTAAAGAATTCACACCCCTGAACCGAAAGCCGCCTAAACCGAGAGGAATTCATGCCCCTAAACCAAGACGAATTCATCAGTCAAATAATTCTCTCAGTTTCTCTCTTAACATTCTACTTTGGAAGAACTTCAAAAGGTGTTATAAATTGTCATTATTGGCATTTTTTTTTTTTGGTAGTAAGTATATTAGGAGTAGTAAGAAGAAGCTTTCCGAAGCTTGTATTGTATTTTTTGGGTATGAGTATGGTTCTTTTAATTGGATATCGAGTTATGGATTGAATTTTAATTAATTAGGGTATAGTTTAAAATAGGCTAATAAAATGATGACACGTGTCTCTCCGTTAAAATGAGGAAAATAGTTTTTTTTGTGCGGATTGCCCTTCAAAAGCACTGGTCTTTAATTTTTGCCCCTCAAATTTGAAATTTTTAGTTTTTGCCCTTTGCCTAAAAACTCATGGGTTTTGGGGTCGAACCCCCGCTCAGACAAAAAAAAAAAAAGTTGCAAAGAGTTTGCAGGCAAACTATGATTGATAGCTTGCAAAACTATGCCTGAGGCTTAACTTTGGCTTGCAAAACTCTATCGTTTGCGGTAGAGATTTGCATTCAAAACTATGCTCGCGCCTAATTTTGCTACAAAACTCTGCCTTGCGATTTTTTTTTTTTACTAAGCCGGGATTCCAAACCTCGTGATATTAGGCGAACGGCAAAAATTAAAGACCATCAATTTATTGGCGATAAAAATTAAAGACCACCCCAAAATAAGGGCATTCCCGCGAATTCGCTTGAAAATATAAGATCACCCCAAAACGAAGATATTTGAACCCAAAGTATAACAAAGGATATATATATTCAGCAAATCTGGTCCTTTTCCGTTTATTTTATTATTATTATTATATATAAGAACAAGAATGACATTCTAATTACTAGTAATTACCAACCCCCAACGAAAATTAGGAGTAGTAAGTAAATTAATGGGCTGCCATGATCCGATCCGCCTGACCCGTTTCCGTTTCTACATTATTTTTTTTCCGTCGTCAGTTGGTCGACCTGGGTCAATGCTTAATCCCAATTTGAAAAGGAAAGGAGAAAGGAGTGAATGAGCGGGACATGCCCATGAATGAATTATAAGATGAATCTTATAATTCATTGGAGCTTCACCTTCTGATTATTATGGCCACTTCTGATTCTCAGCGTCGCTGCGTCTTTGGTTAGCATCTTTTATCTCTCAATTCTAATGTAATTGTTTCTTGCAAGTTGAAAGATTGAATCTTTAACTCATTGGGCTTTCTGGGGTTTGGTAATTCGATCCAATTTATGTTGCTTCTCTATGTATATGTGTGTATTAGTAGTGCTAGTAAGATATTAGTAGGTAATTTGGATTTATTTTTGTGGATGATGTAGTTGGGAATATACCATATGATGCTACTGAGGAACAACTAATTCAAATCTGTGAGGAAGTTGGACCTGTTGTTTCCTTCAGGTCAGTTCTTCACCTTCTCCCCTTATTTTAACTCACAAATACTTTTATCTTTTCTTTGTTTTATAATTTACTTAGTTGAAGCTGCTGATTTGGTTTTCCGTAGCAGGACATAGAAGAGTTTGTCCTATTTCAAGTGCACTAACAAAGCTAGTATATGTAACAAAGGGAAGATAGTAAAAATATATATATACTCTTTTAACCTTTACATCACAAATTTGGTGTTTCATAATGCTGATTATCACATCCCTGTAGATGTTAGATTGTTCATTGAGGATTTGAGGTGACTAATGGATAGAGTGAACTTGACAGCTAGAAAACCTAACATCATTTAGGGTGTGTTTGGTATGAAGGAAAATGTTTTCTTGGAAAACAAGTGGGTTTCTTACTTATTTTCTAGTGTTTGGTGAGTAAGCAAGAAAAATATTATCCCAACTGCATTTATATGTAATCTAGCAAAACACTATGGGGTGGGGAGTGGGGATTTGGGGGGTGGGATGGTCAAGGGGCGGGGGTTGGGGGTGTTGGGTGGGTGGGGAGGAGACAATGAACTTGGAATGTCACTTATGGAACTTATTTTCCCTACTTCCATTAGGGAAGTCATTTTCCTCATTTTTAAGTAACTTGTTTTCCTAGAGAAAATGTTTTCCAATTTTTTTTTTTTTACCTACCAAACATGGGAAAATTGGAAAACATTAATGTTTTCTTCCATACCAAACACACCCTTAGTATAAAAATGAATGCTTGAATCTTTTACTGCAACTGGTTTAATAGTCAAGAATTTTAAAGTTCTGTTTAGAGGGCATTATGTGGAGGATAAGGAGACTCTTTTTCATCTGATAGGAGATAATTTCATCGCCCTTCTTCTTTCTTGCTTGGATGAGTATGCCTAGCATTTCTCATCCTTTTTTCTCTGTTTTTCCCCTCAGATTAGTGATTGATAGAGAAACTGGGAAACCAAAAGGTTATGGATTCTGCGAATACAAGGATGAAGAGACTGCCTTGAGTGCTCGTCGCAACCTTCAGGGGTACGAGATAAATGGTCGGCAGCTAAGAGTTGATTTTGCTGAAAATGATAAGAATTCTGACAGAAATCGTGAACAGGTAAGATATTTAGACATCATTAGCCATTTTTCTTATATGTAGGTCCTTATCAAAAATTACTTTACTGTGTTTCTTCCACTAGCTGTTCTCTTAATTTCTTGTCGCTGGATTGAACAGCCGTTTTCCTGCTTATTTGAGCTGCATGTCTCAACCAAAATATCCACACACACACACACACACACACACATATATATATATATATATATCAAAAGTTATTGGTTTTATACTACTCAATGAATGGTTATTTCAACATAGTCATGATTGTGCTGGTGGAATTATCGAATGATTAAATTTCATACAAGGTGGTATTGGCATTACATTAGGTTCTGTCGGAGATGAACTTCTTCTTTCAACATTTACGCCACTGGATTTCACCCTGGTTAAAGACTATTAAAGTTGATATTTTATGCTTTAACGTTCTAGCTACCTAATCCACATATCACGGGATGCGCGTGCTCTTACCACTAGACCAATGCCCCGGGGTGCTGCCCGAAACACTATTGGTCAGTGTTAATCTTTTCCCCATGGATAAGTACTGCTTTTCCACATAGCCAACTACTTCTCATATCTTCCATGGCTCCTTGCCACATATCAGATGCTTTATGTTTTGCCGCCAAATGTAGCAGGAACTGTCCTGTTTGCACCCCAAATCACAGTTAACTACTGAATAATTTCAACCCGGTTAACTGGATAATGAAGGTTCTTGCTCATGTTAATGTGTAAACTTGAGAGTCAAGGCCAGCAATCTACAACATTCAATTTTTCATTTTTTTTTTTTTTTAATCAAAAAGGTGCAGTTTTACCACTTCTACACTAAACTTATGTGCGAATCCTTTAACAAGTTATCTTCATCTACATTTTTGGACCTGCTTTCATTTATATACATCAAAACTTCAGCTGTTACCTTAACAGTCATGCCCAAACGGAATACAGTTCCTTAATTAGGATGAAAGGAGCACTTCTTAATATACCCTTCTTGATGAAGATGGTGGAAGCATAAATATTCTGAGAGAACTTCATGTGTGAAGTGTTATCATTTTTTTCTGGACATCAATTTTTCCGACTTAAGCAATTTTACTTTATTGAACCCCACCTAGTGAGGAAAACAGACTTAGAGCTTGTTTGGATGGGAAGCTAAGCCAAACGGGCCAACTTATTTTTTTGGGCTTATTTTAAGCACAAAATGGCTTATAAGCTGGCTAGCCAAACACTCAAAAAAGCTGAAAACAGCTTATAAGCTGTTTTCAGCAACTTATAAGCTAAGCCAAACGGGCTCTTATACTCTTGAGATACTTCTTTTTCTCTCATTTTTAATAAAATCTATTCAATTGACCATGTTTGTCTTTTCTGACAGGGTCGCGGTGGACCTGGCATGGTCG
The DNA here is from genome assembly GCF_029784015.1 of Lycium ferocissimum. Classification (NCBI taxonomy): domain Eukaryota; kingdom Viridiplantae; phylum Streptophyta; class Magnoliopsida; order Solanales; family Solanaceae; genus Lycium; species Lycium ferocissimum. The sequence goes on along the minus strand of NC_081346.1, from coordinate 10,779,060 downwards.
CGAATGCTGGTATGTTTCAATTTCACTTCTGCTTTTCACCCTTTCTTTTCCAATAGGCAAAAGAGAGGGGGGCATGAGATTCATATCAGCAGTAGCAATTGTTTCTTTCATTTTTCCTTTAGAATATTAGAATCTAACTTTTTCTATGGTAATGTCTATCAGATCCCAAAAAGCACATGGGGGGACCAGCTGTCCCTGTGGATTCTGCACTTCAGCAACCATTAGGCATGTCGGTAGCTATGACTGCTGCAGCCGTTATGTCAGGAGCTCTTGGAGCTGCTCAGAGTGGCAGCTCATTCGGTCAGGCTGGAGTAGATCCTTTAACACTACATATTTCCAAATTGTCTAGGAGCCAACTGAATGATGTTATGTCTGAGTTTAAGGTCAGCATGTTGATTAAATCCTTCTCCCATTTATGATATATCTAGTTCTTGAATATTGCTGCAAAATTATAATATGAAACAAACTTGGAATATCAAAAAAAAAAAAAAAAAAAAAACACACACACACACACAAAAATTTTGAGTAGCTTTCAAAGATGTTCTGCTAAGTTATGCTAGAAGTAACCGAAACAATACAAACTCCTCATATGGCCGGAGGTATAAGAATTAACTAGCCAAATGGTCTTATCCTGGCAGGCTATTTCCTTTATTTACAGTGTCAATCAATGTATGTGATCCTCATGGATAACTGCTTGACATGATTATTGTAATTTTGATGACAGGCAATGTGTACACAAAACAAGGAACAGACACGCCAACTGCTGCTAGCAATTCCAAATTTGTCAAAAGCTCTTTTTCAGGTATTGACGTATGGTAGATGCTTAATGTATTTGCACGTTTCTGCTGTTGTCAGCTTTTTTGCTATTGCTGACTACTCAATAATAAAAACAATCATCTATTTTTCATAGTTGGTGACCCCTTAGATGTCAATATAGCTTCTGTGCTTATGTTATCCATTAGTGCAGCATGGCCAAGCAGCTACTTAAGCCTTCTGAAACTGCATTTACGGTGTTTTGTCCTTGGCTGCTTCTTTCATCAGTAATTGAAAGTCACAATTCAAAACTTTTTGCTTGATTAGGGCAAATGAATCTGTCTACTGATGTAATCACATGGTTTGCCAATGTGCATAAGAGTTGGGACTACCTTATCAAAAAAAGAAAAGAGTTGTAAGAGTTGGGACTACGGAAGAAAGTTAATAGATTGGAGCCCTTAAAAATATCTTCTTCAGTATCCCTCTGAACAAGGGCCCACTTGATCAAACACTATCCCTCTGAACAAGGGCCCATTTGGACAGAATTTACAATCATTATCTATAAATTTGTTAGAGGAGTGACATCAAACATATGATTTTAATTGATCTGAATTTCAATTTTTATCATCCTAAGATGCAGAGTAGAAAGCCATATTCAGGACATGCATTTTCTGTATAATTTCACTATAGTAAGTGTGATAAAGAAAAGAAGATATCTACATTTTTCTTACAGGTAACGTATTGAATAAATAACAATTGAAGATACTGCTGCTATGATTTTTTTGTACTGTGGATAAGCTCGCAGTATCATCACAACCATGACATTTACTTTTCCCTGAGCACCTGTACTGTATGCTTATTGTTTTGGATGTTTTCCTGCATTGCAAATTGCATAGCCGTTTTTATTTTCTGGAGTGCTGAGCATGCTTTATTCAACATGAAGGGGATCGTATTACTAGTTCTTAGCTTCAGAATAGCAGTGTTACTTCTTTTTACATTGCATGATTATTATAATCACATGCTTACAAGTTTGTATTTGTTTGCCAATGCAGGCACAACTAATACTAGGAATGGTAACCCAACCAATGGTTCGTTCACTGGCTCAGCATTCTCTCTCTCTCTCTCGCGCTTTCTCTCTCTCTATATATAAGCTGTCAAGTTGTGTCTATTCAAAATTCCTATTGCTTTCCTTTACTTTGTTGTTCTTTTGAGTTTGATTTCTATCATTTTGGTACCAGGTTAAGGATTGTTTCTATAATCCTTGCCTAGAATTTATTTGAAAATCAGCACACACACACACGCGCACATATATATAGTCTTTTCTTCCTTTTTTGGGGGACATTCTACTGCTGCTGCTTTTTTTTTTTTTTTTTTTGAGGCATCAGTTTGTCAAGGAGCAACACCTAATATCTTTGAAATGTGCAGTTGCAGACGCCAAATATTCGACAAGCTGCTGCTCCTCAGCTGCAGCCATTGTTGCTAGATAGTCAGCGAAGTCAACAACAAGCAACTCAGTCTCTTCCTGGGTTACCCCCACTTCCCCCAAATTTGCTCCCTCAGGCACGGCCTCAGGTTCAACTGGCGCAACCAGGGCAGAACCAAGTTTTGCATAGTCAGTTTCCCTCGCCTTCTAGAATCCTTCCACCAATGCAACCCCAGGTCAATGTGTCAGTTAACCCACCAATTCAGGTGGGAACTTCCTCTGCTATAAAGCAGCAAATGCAGCCGCCTTTCTTACAACAAGCTGGGCCTGTTGCGTCTACGAGTTTTACATATAATAATCAGCTGGGGACAACAAATACAAGCTATCATCCTCCTCCGTCAATGCGTCCCCCATTATTGGAACAAGGTTTTCAGGTGCCTGTCTTTCTTTACTGTTAGTCTATTACTGCAAATACAAGAACAGCAATGGCGAAATATAAAATCTATGGAAGCATTAGTTTGAAAGTTGTGAAAATGAATTGATAAGGTCAATATAACTTACTATGGATGATTGTCATGCTTGACTGGTTGAGTAAGTAATTATCCAATGAATAAATTTACCTTAGGATTTAGGAAGGAAGAGAGCTTAAATATTGGGTTCTCTTAATGGGTGAAACGAGAAGATAACTAGCATCTTATGCAGAAGGTCGCTTTATCTTTGATAATACAAGCTCTGCTCCTCACCCCTTTCTGCTTGATGAAAATTTACTTGATATGACTCCCAAACACAATGAAAATAGGACGTCCTTAGGATAGTTACTATATGGAACAGTATGTGGAGACTTACTTTTAGTGATGTTTGTACTTATGTCACTTCCAAAGGGACATCAATCTGATCATGTACAATTTTTTTTTTTTTCGGTTAACAGGGAAACCCTTCTGCCGTTTCTGGTGTCTTGGATAATATGAATAAAGACTCTCGACGACCACAGGCTCCTAATAATTCATCTTTGATTACCAGACCAGCTTACCCTTCAGGTTTGCCTGAGGAGAAGAGAGGGGCATCTAATAATCTAGATCTTCTGAGTCGGCCATCAAAACAGGCAAGGCTAAATGATGGAATAAGTTATGCCCTGCCTGTTGCAAGTGTATCTACGTCCCTGCCAGGACCCTCGACTCAAGTTTCAGTTGCAGCGGAAGTGTCAAACCCTGATAAACAAGCTAGTCAGGTAATTTTAGAGTGGTGCTGTGTCTTTTTATCAATTGAAGAAACTTAAGACAGATCAATTGCAAATGAAAAGTGAATTTAAATGCTTCTACTCCCATTTGTTTTCTTGTTTGATATATTGATCTGAATTGCCTAACTAGTACTTCCGGTGCAGTCTGGTACAATCCTGGATGTGAATATATTAAATGCCTTTGTTTAATTATTTTTTCATAGAAGCAACTGATTGTTTAGATTTGGTACTATATTTAGAATCATGCAGGATGTAGTTATAATATGGTGGTTTAGTTATATGAAGACATGTTTTTGTTTTTCAACAGGTGCAGCTTCCCTCGGACGTAGAGTCTGCCTTGCTGCAACAAGTACTGAGTCTCACTCCTGAACAGTTAAGTTCACTGCCACCAGATCAGCAGCAGCAGGTCATTCAGCTCCAACAGATGCTTCGGCAGCCAACATAGCCGAACTTTAATACGCGAAGAGGACCTCAGAGCTCAGATACGCCTGCAAGCTTAGCCTCTTTGCCCCTCTGAAATATTTGTGCAGAAGGGCATGTTGTGTCTTGGATCAATTTCCATATTGTAAAGTGATTGATTTCAGAAGGATCTAGCATAGGATTATAAAGGCACTAGAGTGTAACATTCATGTAACGGTTATGAGCAAGTTGTTTACAATATAAATGAAAGAAAGAGGGAAGAATTTTGTGGCTCCAGTTGTACTCTAGCATTAGATATTTAAAGAGACATCTTCTTCATTTTCTATTTGCCCCAACTATGTTTCTGCTACAAGCTCTTTGCTTAGTTGCTTAGTTTTTTGTTAATGGAATTCTGTCTCAGTTTTGCGCTTCTATTGCGATATCAAATCTTTATTCCTATTATTTTTGTTCCTAGAAAAGCGATGTCACCCTTTTGATGACTTTATGAGGGAATAACTTTTCGTAATTTCATGGTCCCTCGCAGAATGCTTTTTGGAGTTGTCGATAATTCCTTTGTGAAGGACGCTTTGTCATATATAATGAGAATTTTCCGCACCTCAAATTTTTAGCACATTTTCCAGCTCCTGTCATCAAATTTGTGGACAATCAACATTATCAAGGAGGAAAAAGAAAAGGCAAAGTAGAATATTCTTCAGTTACTCAAGCTAGAGGTGCAAGGTTTGATTCTCACTCACGACTTCTCCTTCCCTAAGTTGTCATTCAAACAAGATAGCACAGCCTCCGTTTCATACTAGTTGATTGGACACGCAATTAAAAAATAATAAAAATAAATAAAAATTTAAAAACTAAAATGTTACTAAATATAAAAGTGAGACATTCTCTTTGTGACAAATTAAAAAAGGAAAAAAAATATGAATAAATTAGGACTTTTGAATATTACTTTTACAAAAAGGACAACATAAGTGAAGAGAAGAGAAAGAAAAAAAAAAAACATGGCAAAAGATAGCTGAGCAAGATTAGGTGGCACCTTACCTCACCCGCCATGATACATACAACGACATAACATACTCGAATCCTATTTGCCCCTCCTGTTTCACCTCTCTTTCCATATATGTATAATTACTCCAATTAAAGAGTAAACGTCACCTAATTCACCCAGATTAAGAGAAGATCACAAGTTGAGCAATGGCATTCCAGTTGTTTTTTAGACCTCCACTAGGTAGCCATTTTGTCAAAGCTACTCCTCTTGTTGCCAATAAACCCCATGGATATAGCAGCTTATGTATTCGGAATTGCGTCGCAATGGACCCTCAGAAATCCCAAAAGGTGACTTTTACTGTAATGTGTGTTAATTTCCAGAGGAGAAGTAATCAAGACTCTTTCTTTTAACTTAAAAGTGGCTCTTTGTCATGAACTTTTTTTGTCTTTTTATTGAAGTTTAGAGTTCACCCAAAATGTCTTTAGGTTTTTGCAGTTAATAGAAAAGAGTGATGTTTGGATTACATAATTTTTTATGCTTTCAGCTCTTCAACAAGTCAATTTGCTGGTCTTTATTTGCTTTCTTGAGCCTTAACTATCTATTTAAAATTGTTAGGTTTGCTAGAGCATTTAGACCATCTTTCACCTCTGTTACAAAGTAAGAGTACAAGTAACTACTAACATGTCATCTTAGAAGTAACTCTTTAACAAGTTTCAAGTTTTACTGATTTCTAATCAATGATTTTCGGTTGTCTATCTCTTCAAAAACAGTTAATCAGTGTGGTTTTGGAACTTCTCTTTTCCTTTTCCCAACTTCTATAACCTTTAATTCATTAAAGACAATCAAGATCTTGAAATTTTATGAAAATTGGTTTGAAGTAATTTCAACCCACAAGGTCATGCTGAATGTGTATCCCAACTTTAGGACAAACTACAGAAATGATTTTTTGCCTCAATAAGCGACTCTATGAAACATTTCGAGTTCCTCATAAGTCGGTTCCAGGATATTAGGAAAGCACAGATCATGATCTACTTAATTTCAGCGGATAAGGTGCTCCTTTTAAATAATAAGTCTTAGTTAAGTACTAGATAATAAGTCTTATTTAAGTACTAGACAATCTGTTTGCTACATACCATCTCATGAGTGATGAGACCATGTAAGCACTTCTTACAAAAACAATGTTGTGATTAAATCTGATGGAGCCACATTTGAACTTTGCAGTTAGTGCTGGATGTAAAGGAGAGACTTGAAAAAGAATATACTGATCTCCCGGTGGGAAGAAATGGAAGAGATGATGAGGAGATGATTTTATGGTTCCTGAAGGATCGCAAATTCTCTGTTGATGATGCTGTTTCCAAGCTGCATAAAGCCATTGTAATTATATCGTTTATGTTACTAGAATCATCGCGTTAATTTGACTGCTATACTAGAACTTGATCATTGAAAGGAAAAAAACATATAGCTGCTCTCGTTTGGATTAGCACAGCATGATATCTGCACCCATAAGGCCTCATCTATCTTTACTGTTTTCAGATTTACTTTTCCTCCTTCCATCTGGTTTCCTCTGCCTTTCATTTGACTTTTTCACTGTATCAAATTTTATACCCAACTTGAAATTTCTAATGCTAAATTTACCGTAAGCTACTAGAGGTTTTCTCAATGAAACATGGGACACTGGAAGGCTAAGATTACTATCAATGTTCCATTGCCTCATGGAGATGAGAAGAATGGGAATATTGTTCCTCTTGCCTGCCAGTTGATTTGTTTCAGTGTGTCAATTCTTCATTTCAATTATCTCGAAGTTCCTTGGAAACTGCATCTGAGTCGTATATTTGCAATGATATAATAGTTTCTGTAAGATTCAAAGTAAGAAGAGTCACTAACAATGATATATCTCCCAAACTTTCATATCAGAGATGGCGTCGTGAATTTGGTGTAACAAATTTGTCAGAAGAGTCAGTTAAAAGTATTGCTGAAACTGGAAAAGCATACGTGCACGACAATTTTGATGTCTATGGAAGACCAGTCTTGATAGTGGACGCATCAAAGCATTTTCCTCAGGTAACAATGTGACTCAGCTTATCTTAAAACTACATTAGTAACACTAGAATTATTTTCAAATCTTCTTAAGAGTAAATAAGGATAGCTTTTGCTGCCCTTTTGCTGTTTGCTTTAATTCAGAGAACCAAACTTTGAACCCATCGCTATTTGACTAATCAGAATTTCTGAAGTCATACATTCCTGATGTCACATTTCATTGTTTTAGTACAAGCTTGAAGCTTATGCTTTGTATTTTAACTAAAGGGAGTGACATTAAAGTGTTACTGATGTCAAAAACAAAACATGCATTTCTACTTCCTCCTAGATATTTCATGCGATTGGATTTTTCTGTCATGAAACTTTTGAATTTTGACCCATAGCTAGATCTAATTCTTTATCTTTATTGAAGTTCTATTTTTCAGAATGCCTCCAACTTTGTACTAACTGAAAATATAAAGCTTATCTATCTACTATAGTTTCTTAAGAAGAAGAAAAGTGTTTCTCGTTAGCCAATGTGGGAGATTCAACCCCCCGCCCCGCCCAGAGCTGGACATCTGGAGCATGGACAATTTAATATGGGGCCCAACATCGGAAAACCATGAATTGGGATGGCATTGAGAATATAATAAAATATATAAAAGTGTGCTCTCTCTAACAACTTATGCTTTTAGATGAGATGGTCACACATTTCAATAAAAGCAATGTTGGAATTGGTGATTTCTTATGAAATAAAGTTTTTCCCCTGTAGATCCTGTTCAGCAGCTCTGATCTATACACTAAAATTTGGTGCCACAGAAGCAGGACCCTGATGAAGATGAGAAGTTATGTGTCTTTCTAATTGAGAAGGCATTGAGCAGAATTCCCGCTGGCAAACAAGACATACTTGGTATAATTGATCTGAGAGGGTTTGGAACGGAGAATGCAGATCTTAAGTTCCTTACTTTTTTGGTAATGTGCTCTGTAGTTGCTCTTTTACATTTCTTGCATGATTTATCTCCCCGTGTTTTAGTTTAGGATGATTTGAGTCATAAGGTTTTCTATCTTCTTTTTCTTTTTTCTTGTGTGACTAAACTATAGAGGCCTTTATCAAGTAAAGCTTAACTTTCAAGATGCTGATACATCATGAAACTTTATGTTTGAGAACTTCAGCTTGAGAAACTTAATGATGTTTCTCTTGGTGTTCCTATAAATAACACCCTCATACACCAGCTTCTTTTGATTTTCACAATAATCTTTGTCAAGTGGGTCATTAACGGGCCTATAGATGCTTCCTGGACTTGCTAATGTCATCTTCTGTACCATCTCATTGTGTTTACTTGAATTTTAGTATATAGCACATAGCAATTTTCGTCAGAATCTTGAACAGTTTAAGTCGCATGCTGATTTCTCTTTATTCATTCTGGCACAGTTTGATGTTTTCTACTACTATTATCCAAGACGATTAGGTCAGGTTCTTTTTGTTGAAGCTCCTTTTGTGTTCAAACCACTGTGGCAGCTTGTCAAACCCATGCTCAAGCAATATGCTTCATTGGTAAGAATTTTCATACTATACTAATTAAGGAGTTAATTCTTTGCTGACTTCTCATATATATATAGTTTCTGTTTGAGTTAAAAGTCTTATATCCAAAAGCTTGACTTATATTCTCACTTTATAGTAAACCATAGTTCATTATGATTTCGTTTGAAGAATTACACAATGTTTTGAAGTTATTTCCCCTTTGAATCAGCTCTTCATGGTTGCACTAATGCCTGTGTTTAGACAGACACACTGAGAGAGTATATTTACTGCCTGTAACCTCACTTTTTAAATCTTCAAACTCTGCTTTTACCCTTTATACAGGGAGCCTCGAGGCTAAAACAAGCATGAAATATCCCTAGATAGCACCTTTGATGCAATAGTCTTCAGTTTCTCACAAGTTCCATTTCATGATTAGTTTAGGAAAAAAAAAAAAGGGCAGCCCGGTGCATAAAGCATCCCGCATTAGCAGAGTCCGGGGAAGGGCCACACCCCAAGGGGTGTGGATGTAGACAGCCTACCCTAATGCAAGCATTAGTGGCTTCTTCTACTGTTCGAACCCGTGACGGCGTGACCTATACGTCACACGAAGACAACTTCACCGTTGCTCCAAGGCTCCCCATCCATTTCATGATTAGTTATTTCTATCATTTGAGCCTTTTATGCTTTGCCATTAATAAATTCAACAATAAAAGAAATAGCTGTTGTCTCAAATTCTGATTACGTAATCTTCATGTTGTCTTGACAGAACAAAAGTTCTATTTTTTCAGCTGCTTTTATATGTTATTTGCTTACACTTGTATTTGCAATTTCAAAGGCGAGATTTTGCTCCGGAAAGGAGGTCAGAGAGGAGTATTTTACAGAAGAGACAGTCCCGGCTAGTTTTAGAAAATGAAGACAGGAGCACTTGTTACCCATTCGCACCAAGCTTTGATACACAGGAAGAATATAAAAGACTGAAACTCGATACACAGAAGCATTGTCCAAGATAACGATGACAAGCTCAATCTCGGGATGGACTTATGAAGTTATTGGGTTCTAGTATTTTCAGTTGTACGTGAATGGAGAAAGTCACTTTCCTCTAAAATACTATGTTAGAGTTAGCGTCATTTACAACAGTAATGGTGTATCATAATTAGCTCACACAATCTACTTGGTTTGATTCATATACAATAAAAATCACCTTAAAAGTTACTGTGATGATGCTCCCAGGGCTTTTATTCAACGCTAAAGGTCGTAAAGGCAGGATGTGTGGGAGATCCGTGTCAGTATGTCCCCAGTTTGAATCCTGTTATGAACCAAGTTTGCTATTGAAGTTGAGCAGGCTAGAGGCGAGTCCATTATCCACTGAGTTTGGAAGTTTGTAAACCCCGAATTCTCGGTCACCATAAAGGAAAAAGATTACTGCAATGACATATTAGGGCAAGGTACTTGTGTGTGTCATTTGCAACTAAGCAAAATTATTCTCTCTCTCAGAGCTACTCTGTTGTTTTTACTCCATGAGCTTTGGCTTGATTCCAAATTCTCTAGTTCTTCACAGAAACTTCAGAATGTAACATCACTCCTAAAGGTTGAGAAAATAGAATACAGCCAATACAGCTCATTTGTGATGAAAAAGGAATCTCGAATTAAAGTCTCATCTTTCCTCTAAAGGCCAACTAGAAATAGTGCTGTCCTTTATGAAACAAAACGTTGATAATGTTGTATGGGAAGTTGCCTCATGCAGAATTTCAATCTTCATTTCCCTTATTTTCATACATTAAAAACCTAAACAAACGGTAGTGAAATCATCTTTATGGTCTTTCAGCTTGTTTAGATGGTTGTTACTTTGTATCGTATTGTTATTTTAAATACAATATTAAGTTTTGATTGTTACGTAAATTTTATTGTATCGTCATGTTAAATTTGTTTTTAGGTAACGATTAAAAACGTTATTTTATGTAAAGATCGATTTAGTGTCATCATGTCGTTACCTTTTTTTGCTTACATAATTTATCACTTATCCTACTTTTCTGTATAATAAATCTACTGTGCAACATGCTTTTTTTCTCTTTTTTTTCTTTTCCTTCTGGCAATATGCTTTAAGTTGTTGGTGTATGACATCATGAAACGAAGGGAAACAATACAGTCTATCCAAATATTGTATTCATCAAAATAATTCAGCACAATACAGTAAAACTATATGTAAGAATCATCAAAAAAAGCTTGTCCAGAAACGGTCATTTCAATTTTGAAGGAGCAAAGTGCATCAAGATACTGCTTGATGAAAATTTTAGTAGCATATTGACGAAAATAAAACTTTAGGGGTCAAATTAGACCTCAAATTGTGAACCGAGGAATTTGGCAACTGAATGCTGAATAATTAAGGGCCTTTAGTGAAACTTCCTCGAAAGAAGCAAACAAGTCATAAATTATCAGTGTTGAAGGGAAAGAAAGCTGTGTTGTGAGGAAATGGCAAAGGCAAGGTTGAAGAATGGTTTAATAATCCTTTTAGCGATAAGTATTGCGTGTTCGACAAAATTGTGCAAAGCAATCGAATCACCACAGTACAAAGTAGTGCATTCAGAATCAGATTTTGAAATCAGACATTACAGGGAATCAGTATGGATGACTGCACCCGTCAATGAAATCTCCTTTGAGAAAGCCACCAAAAATGGTTTTCACAGGTACCCTTTTTTCTTAAAAAAAAATCATTAAATGGGGTTTTTTTTTTCTGGTTACAATTATTTGGTTAGCTATTAGGATATCTATTCTTGGATTATCAAAGGAGTTGATGAGTTTTTTTGCAGCTTCTCTTTTGTTTCGAGCTTAATTTATTGGTGATTGACAGTTTTTCCCTTTTATTCTCTTGTATGATTCCCAATTTGATCTCTAATATTGTGTTTTTTCTTAAGTACGTATCAATTGGAGAAAAACAATTTATGTGGGCTTTGCATGTACAAAACGGGAATACATAATCAAGAACACGTTTTTCTGTCAATATCAAGTTTAGGTCTCTGGTCCAGAGGTGGAGTTAGAAGTTTTAGTTTATGGGTTCTGAATCACAATTCTTTATGCTCACTGGGTTTGGAATATATTATGTTTACATATTAAATAATTTTGTAGCACAATTACAGGGAGCCAACTTTACTAGGTCGAACCCATAATTACTACATTCAATACGCCCCTGGGTCTAGCACTCAACGGCGTGGCCTAATGGTCAATGAAGTGGGTTAAAGACCATGAGGTCTTAGGTTCAAATCACAGCGAAGGCAAAAAAACTATGGATTTCTTCCTATCTGTCCGAGGCTCCAATCCTTGGTGGATAGAGTTGCTCGGAATCTATATTGGTGGGAGGTAGGTGTCTCGTGGAATTAGTTTAGGGGTACATAAGCTGGTTTGGTCACCACAGTTATCAAACAAAAAAAAATTCAAGCTTAGGTATGATATGCTGAAAAGTTTAGTATAAGAGGTACAGGAAAGATTTTTTCGTGGATTAAGCAACTTTATAGACTACTAAAGTTGTTTAATGTTGATTTGACTCTGAGATTCTGTTCTAAACATCCTTATAAAAAAAGATTCTTTTCTAAACACACTGTCAACTATGTGCACTCTTTCTTCTGTTTCTCGAACCAATCGAGCTGCTACAGCTATTCAATCTTATATATAACAATAATGGAGTAGTAGCTTTGACAATTGGAGATTTCGCAAGGGTCTGTCAAGTCATATAGTTTTATACGAGTCTGGGACTTGAATCATAGAGGTCTTTTGTGGCGACTCTAGATGTTTGGTCTTTATAAAACACTGTTTATCAGATGTATCACTCTGAACCAGTTGTTTTATGTTATATGTTAAACAAAAGCTGCTCCCGACTTACCATATATATAGCCATAGACTTCTAGTAAATGCTAGCAGAGGTAGGTTTGTGGCTCTACTAATGGTGTATGAAGATTCGGAGACGTTCTTCTAGTAAACATAACTCAGTTTTGGTTGCATACAAACAATTACAGTTGAACAGACCAATGCACAAGAAACTTGCCAGGTCTTTGTCTTAACTCTGTATATGAATCAATCAGCTATGCCTCAGTCTCAGTTGGTTCGGATCAGCCATATAAATATCATTTCTGTTCTATTCAAGGTAGTATATGTCTAGGTAAATATGTCTCAACAAATGTAGTATTCAGTGGATCTATCATAATTTCACTATTTTTATGTTGTCCAACGACCTACTGCGGCTACCCTACTTTATCTGAGTTTGGGACTGGCTCTGATATAAGCAGATTTCATGTGTAGATGAATTGAAAGCTTACATTTGAATTTCTTATATGTTCCTTCATCATCGTACAGATTGTTTCAGTTCATCCAAGGTGCAAATTTGAACTCTTCTCGTATCTATATGACAAAGCCAGTTTTGACGAGCATAGTCCCAGGAGCGGGTCCTCTTCACTCATCAGCATACTTTGTTAAATTCTACTTGCCTGATAAGTTCCAAGCTGATCCACCTCTTCCACTTCCGGAACTGAACCTTCAACCTGATCCATGGACTAGTCATTGCATTGCTGTTAGGAAGTTTTCAGGATTTGCAAGAGATAGAAACATTGTTAAAGAAGCTGAAAAACTGGCTCTGAGTTTGAGTAGATCTCCATGGGCAAACTCTACTGCTTCTACAAGTGAATATGCTTACTCTATAGCGCAGTATAATTCTCCCTTCCGGATCTTTGGACGTGTCAATGAAGTGTGGGTGGATGTCGCTGGATCTAGAGCAAGTGGTTGCAAATCCAATCTAGTTGCTGCATACTGATTTTGAGTGCGAGATTGAAGCTTCTTGGATCGTTGTTGTGCATCTCCAGTCATAGATACCAGAGAGGCATGAACGGTTGCTTCTTATGTACATATACTGATCTCATAAATAGCATGAAGGACATATTATCATGTTCATGTACTGTAATTCCAAACTATGACATAACCATGCGTGTTTCTTGTATGGCATTTAACAATACGGTGTTAAATTGTTACTCCTACTGATCTGTTTTCAAAATAGTAAACCAGAATATGTGGAATAAACTGGAAAACAATTAAATGAGAAAAACAGAAACTTTAATTAAATATCCAATCCCATAAAATTTATTGTTTCTCACTGTATCTTATATCTCGAGGTGTTGGATTACTTCCTCCAGGATAGAACCAATATCCCTTTGGTCGGAGTAGCGGTACCTCAAATGCCAACAAATCGATCGAACTTGACGACAAACTGAGGCATTGCCTCAGGCACGAATGAGTGAGATTTGAAAAGGTGCGATCTGAATTTTTGTGATGTCTGTTTGAGAAAAATGTGTGCCTTTTAAAAAAGACCAAGTGTTTGTTCGGAAAAAATTGTGATAATATCATTTGAGATTAAATCCAACATGTTTCACCAAAATATTAAAAGTCATTCTTATAGTTTAAAAAGAGTCTCAATATTCACCTTATTAAAATCATGTTGATCTAGATTCCACAATTCAAATTTTACTGCTCGAATTCCACAAACCAACATATTCCCACTGTTTCCCCTCTCGACCAGTGTTTTAGTTTGGAATAAAGAGAAGTTTTAAGGGGTGTGGGGCCTTACAGGTATGGGGCAATGACCGAAGAAGAGGAATAATAAGGTAGAAAGTGAGAAAATGAAACACGTGTCCGGTCGATTTGCTTAAAGTTTTAGTAGGCGTTTCGCCATGAAAACAAAATACTTTTCACTTTATTTGGTATTTTTGAATTGGAGTTGAAGATAGAGTTGTGTTTGATTATAGTTTTTGTAAAGAATATTTGATTGTTTAAATGTATAAAAAATGAAAAAAAGTGAAAATAAGATTTTTTGGTGTTTTTCAAATTTCAAATACAACTAACTTCAAGTCATATTTAAAATTGTCATCGTTGATTTTTAAATAGCACCCAAAAACGTTTTTCGCAAAAAAGTGGAAAAAATTCATGGACCGAACGGGCCCTTAAAAAGATGATGATGCCAGAGTGAGACCACAGTCCAAGTGTTAGGGTGTATTCTATTTCGTTTGTGCTGTAATTTTCTGCTCTTTTTTATTTATTTATTTATTTTGATTTCGTTAGACTCGGTGCTCACAGGCTTATAGATTCTTTTACTCCAGCTACTACTCCAATTATTCCACATTTTTAGAGATGAGAAAATAACTCCGTAAGAAATGATAAATATTTGTTGGCAATCGGTATTTATATTAAGGCATTGAATTTAATATTACTAAGTGACTTAATGAGGTGAAAATATATATTAATTAATCATGATTAAGTATTAAAGTTTTATTTACGGGCACATATCATACATCTATTGGCTTGGCGTAAAGATCGAATACGGATAAATTATTATAATATTAAATTGAATCTCAAGACTCATTTTTTGTATACTTCTATTTGATTAATTTTATATAATAATTTGTACTAAATACAGTTAAATGAAAATGTCTAAAATACACCTAACTTTTGCCCGAATTTGGTGTAACACACCTAATCTTTACAGTGGTTCTATTAGCCCCTGAATATATTTTTAATGCATTCTTTGGCATTTATCTAGAAAAATCAAACCAAAATCCACGCAACACAAGCCAAGACTCGATTATGAAAGAATATAGTGATTCACAAGATCAAATTCCAAGAGAATCTGGTGCTTTCTTCATGAAAGAAATTAAGAGTGTAGGAGATAATTCTAATTTTTGCTTTGTTCGAAGAGTGAAATGACCTGAAAATGACTGGACTCCTTTGTTTTTTGGCATTTGGTTTAGCACTGTTTGAATTGTTATCTAGCTCACTCGATAAACGCCAAAGAAATTCCTTAAAAATATATCCAGAAGGGTAACAGGACCCCATAAAGATTAGGTGTGTTACAGCAAATTCGGGTAAATGTTGAGATGTATTTTAGACATTTGCCCTACAGTTAAATATAAAAGTGACATAAAACATGAAATTAGTTACGGAATTCCGCCGCTAAATAGCTCCTAGCTAATTGAATTTTTTTTATAATCTGTCACTAATCCGTAGCTAAATGAGATTAGTATAGATTTTTTGTTATTTACCTACAAATTTTTGTCACTCATTGGTTCCTTATTTTCTAATAGTGTAAACAATAATTGATAAGCCAGTTTGATAAAATGACGAGCTGCATCAATGGTTAAACATTTCAATAACTGAAGTTCATGAAATTTTATAGAATAGTATTATTAGCTAAATGGTGAAAATTAGGTTTTAAAATCATAAAAGTATCCGATAACTCACTAACATTAAGTTTTAGATGGTTGTTATGTATTGTTTCATATTGTATTGCGCATTGATGAAAATAATGCTCGAATAGATTATATTATTTTTTGTCACTTCATAATGCCAGCATCAACAATGTGAAGAATAAGTATACAATATTACAAAGAATAAATAGAGTGCACGATAAAGTTTATATAGAAGGTTAGATAAAGATAAAATAAGATTATTAAATAATAAGGACAATATGAGATAAAATGAAAGGCAACGACGCAATCATAACAAATCGATCGTTGCATGATATGACTATTTTCATTGATACATAATAGTAACAAATTTGACGAGTATGGTATATAATAAAATTTAAAACAATCAAAATAAATATTATATTTTAAAGTGTCAATAACTTACAATACAATGACAACTATCCAGACAAACTATAAGGGGTCGTTTGGTAGGATGGATTGGGTGGGATCCAATCCCATCTACATGGGATAAGAGGTGGGATAAGTTATCCCACATAGAGGGTGGGATTAGTTATCCCATCTTATCCCATCCAATCTCATCTAACCCCTAATGTTTACCGCTAAATTTGTGACTCGGGAAAACAATTAAAGTTGTATGAAAGAGGTCAAAGACAAGTATATCGTAATCGATCAAATCATTTTCTTGTAGCTAAACCATAATATAAGTAAGAGCAAGGATCTAAATGACATAAAGTGAAGAACAAGAGTAAGAAGTACATGGAATGTTCGTAGTAATATGTCTGAACTCAACAAGGGTGTTTGCTACAAGAGAATGTCTTTTCCTTCCTGGGGAAGCTATACTTGGGACGAGAGCTAAGACTTTTGGGAAAACATTACTGAATATCCTAAAATATAAAATAGGGTAATTTACATAAATGACTATATTTTGAGGATTTTTTTAGGCATAACTACACTTTAGCTAATTACATTTCGTAGCTACAGTATATAGTATTCAAAATTCTTACCAGTCGATTTGGTCAGTATCTAAGTCGTATGTGTTCAACTAAGTTGTATTCAAGTCAAATGTATTTAACTCAACTGTATTTATTGTAGCTACTTTTACGCTGTATTCACTTTATTATATTTAAAATCGGATGTATACAAAAAAAAAAATCCTTCAAAATACACCCCCAAACACTGAAATTTGCACTTAAAAAATTAACGAATACACTCAGCTACTGAATACAAGAAATAAAATTCATTGCATTCATTTGCATACACTTCAAATTCACTGTATTCATTTGTATACAAAAAGATCTTCTTCGAAATACGAGAAAAAATTATATATATATTGTATGTATACACAGATCTGGAAAAAACACTTCCGTTCAGATCTGAAAAAGTCCGATCAGATTTGTGTATTTTCCGGTTAGATTTCGGTCATATCTGAGAAGAAGAAGAAGAAGCCGGAGAAGAAGACGCCAGCCAAAAAATGACCAAATCTAAGCTTCTTCGGCGACGGAGAAGTTAGCTTCGTAGCGGTGGTCATGTCAGTAAAAAAAAGACGAAGAGAAGAAAAAGAAAAGGGAAGGGGTGGGGGCAGCGGTGGTGGTGGTGTGGTGGTGAAGAGGCACGGCTTTCGGTTCGCCGAGCTAGCTTCTCGGCAACAATGGGGGAAGAAGGGAGAGAGAGAGCTGGGAGGGTTGGGTTGGCAGTGAATAATGTGATGATGAGTATTCTACTTTAAATATATATGTAGCTATTAATTGTATTTAATATATTACTTTTAGCTATAAGATGTAATTAATCTAAACTATAGCTACTAAATCTAAATATGTAATAGAGTTAGTTATGCCATGTAGTTATCCCTATAAAATATTTACCCGCCCCATGCCCCTTTTAAAGTAGTTCTATTCCCACCGGTTAGAAATATTTACCTTATATACCCTCGCCTAAACCCTTCCTCCGAGTGATACCGTAAGTATATTTATATATCACGATGGTATCATGGAGGATTTAAGAGAAGGATTGAAACAATCCTCCATGATACAATCTCGGTATATTTATATACCACGATGGTGTATGTGTCGAGAGTGTCCACGTTGAAGAATTTGGAAGCGATTCTTCATGATACCATTATGATATATGTATAGAGACGATGGTATCATAGAGGTTTTTTTCGAGAAAAGTGTGTCTTTTTGAATAAATGAACATGATAATCCCTAATACCATCTCAGTATATTTATATGTCATAATGGTATTATGGAGGACTAAGAGAAGGACTGAAGCATCTTCGATGATACTATCTCAGTATATTATATACCATGATGGTATCATGGAGGACTAAGAGAAGGACTAGAGCATCTTCCAAAATATCATCTCAGTATATTTATATACTATGTTGGTATCATAAATGGGGGCATCTCGGGTAAATATTTTTTATTTTTTCTGGTGGTATGAAACTAATGGGGGGTATCGGCGGGTAATTATTTTGGTTTGGAGGGGGCATGCATGGTCTTTCCCCAAGACTTTTTCAATGATGTAAATGTGCAAAGGTCGACAAAACAAAGCAATGTTTAAATATAGGCTCGGCTCGGAAGGTTGTTTGACGTGACCGAGAGTCATTGTGAGCGTCTTTAGTGAGTTGAGAAATGATTATAACGTGTCGTCATATCACACCTACTTGATGGGGCATGATGGGCACCCGACCCTTACTTAACCCGCCGATCCTCGTGATAATTCTTCGGACTCTTAAATCATGAAATGAATGCATAATGGAAGCTTTCAAAGAACAACTGAACAACATTTTTCGTCTTTCTCGAATCAAGTAAAGCTATCTAAATCTAAATATGTAATAGAGTTAGTTATGCTATGTAGTCTACAACATAATATCCCTATAAAATATTTACCCGCACCATGCCCCTTTAAAGTGCTGAATAATCATGTAAAAACTATTCCGGGGATCATACCTAGGGTATAGAAATATTTACCTTATCATGCATGTCTATACTTAACCCGTTATGGGTAAGGTATATAAGTAAATAATCAACCCTGTCCCGGCCCTCTGAGGGACTCGTTAAATGAAATCATCATATACGTACATATAAGTGATATTTATATATCATCCCCAAATATCATCGTATCATCGGTATCATATAACGTGAGCCCTCTAGTGAGGGGTTATGAATAAGGATCAAAACAATCCTCCATGATACAATTTCAGTATATTTATATACTCGGGTATCGAATGAACGTATTAAATCCGTTCTAAATGCCATTAAAGGACTACGTTAAAGAGAGTCTTAGAGATCATAGATGTATCAAACTAATCCGAGCCCGCCCATGAAAGTCCCATGCAAGAGAACACTTACGAACGTATTAAAAGCAACCGAGCCTGTTCATGAAAGTTACTGACATTATTCATAAGGGACACCATCAACATGTACTATCCAATCATACAAAAGACTCGAGAGCAACGGCTCGACCATATTACGAAGGTCGATATCAAGCAGTTGAATAAAATCGTACGTTTTAACTTAAGAGCGGGAGTTACCCAAGGGTTTTTTCATGCCAAAAGAAAAAAGCGGTAAGCTTTACATACCCGTTCCACCTCTTATTGGAATAGCTCGTAAGTCTACATTTAGATTGACACTAACGTTAGCCATCTTTATCGCATACTTACTCCAAGTTTCAAATCAAACTATTCCATATTCTCGTCGAAGGACTAAGAGTTTATATGCCTAGCCCAAATTCTCAATTCAACAACCAACAACAACAACAATAATACCCACATCAACAACACTATTATTCATACCAACATATTCATAAACATCCCACACGACGTTTTCAACATACAACAACAATATGTACCCTTCCATCCCAATCAATCAAGTATAATCATCAATACGCCAACAATGTTAGATACCATTTTTATATAAATGCCCATCCATCCGTCCACAACACGTTCACGTTCGATAAACACAACAACTACAATACAACACTTGGCGACCTATATTTAGTTTTATTTTTAAGGCTTCTTTACCTTCAAATAAACTCAACATAAAAAGATGAGATAAATAACATACCTTATACTTTGAAGAAACTCAACCACATCACCCTTTCTCAATGCCAAGCTTAAGTAGAAGCAAGAACATTTTCACGGATTATTTTGCGTAATCTTGTTAAATTCTTGATTTGGACTATAATATTTGGGAGATGTTTTGAGAGGCTTCTGTGACTCTTTGGAATGTTAATATCTGAAAAAATGGGCTGATGGGGTATTTATTATCAGTTCCACCGACTTATTCATGTGGGGCCCGCGGACCATTTACAAATTGGTCTTTCTTGAAATGGCCATAACTCTTGATTCGACATCGCGTGAGGCCCATGACTTTATGGTTGGAAAGCTCTTTCAATTATCTACAACTTTTATTCTTGGTGTTTTCCAAATTCCGGACTTATAATCGCTGTTTTGCCCAAAGTATCATCGAAAACGTTTTCTTAAATCGTTTTGGAGACTTATGTCCATATTATGGGTCATGTCCTTTCTGTGACTACCAACTTTCCACGTACTACTTGTATCACTTTTTTAATATATACAAAATTAGACATGTGGGCCCCACCTTAACTCATGGTTTCGAGGGCTAGTCGAGTGATCATGTTAACCGATTACTCATACACTCTCCAAATGTCATATATACGTTCTCGTACCGAGGACATAATCTTTGTCCATAATCTGTGTAATACGAAACGGTGCCTTGATAACGCGAAATTTTCCAAGGTGTAACACGTCAGGTCATGGAATAGTCCATCTTACACTGAGATAACACCGATCCTAGATATTCCAGGAATGTTTGTTCAGGATGTTCTTGGATCATGACCGACAAGGCCATCGTATGTCCGGACTTGATCGAACTAAAACCTCCACGTGTTGGGTTCCAATTGGTCCACATGCTAAGCGTGGATTTGACCTCATACAATAACATAAGTGTAAATACTTGCTCGCACATGATTTTTAAATCATATCAATTCAACTTACTATGATTAATTGATTTAATAATGTAAATATATAAATTAAATTAATCATGATTATGTCTTTAAAAGTATATATGCAAATATGCTTACATATATTGATTTAGTGTAAACATTCGATGCGAGTAAATCCTTATCATCTTTCTACTATTTCATTTTACATGGTACATAATACTATTTGCTTTTTACCCCCAAAAAAAGGACACATTTTTATACTTGAAAATAAATCAACATTTTTAATGACATCATTTTATAATCACATAAATATTTTAAGAAAAACAGTCTTTTCTTCTTAAATTCGATGACAAATCTAAAATAAGTTCACATGAAATGAAATAAGCAGGTACTATAAGTTTTCTTTTTAAGTAGCAAATCACCAGATTTATTAGTTGAGAGAGATGAAAATATCTGGAGAAAAGAAAAACTTACTTTTTACTCTATCCTCCATTCGTCAAGCAAGAATCACGCGCTAGAGGTGAGAGTGAGAGTGACGTAATAATAAAAAAGTTTATACTAGAAAAAACCAGATGAAGAAGTTAACGTGAATCCGAAAATTAACAGTGGACCCCCACCCGTGTGTTAGTTTAATTAAGGGTAAAGGGACAAAACTGTCCCTCTACTTTGGGTAAAGGGTTCAAAAATTCTCCATTGCAAATTTGAATAAAAAATATCCCTTCCATCATTAAATTTTATAAATATGCTTCTATCTTAATGAAAATTCCTAAATTTTCAAAATAATTCAATTTTATTTCATAGCCCTACATCTGGAGTCACTAGGTATACGAGTGGATAATTCATATGAATTTTTTATTTAATTGAGTCGGATTTAAACGGAGCGAAATCGGATTAATTTGGGATATTTTTGTATTTTTGACCCTTTTCCGTTTGATTAAATAAAGACTTCACTCCTTTGTTGGGTTTTCAATCTAATATTTCATTCATTCCCTTTCTTCCTTATTCTCCACTTTCCCCCTCTCCTCTCTTCTTCGATCTCTTTACCCTTTGTAATCCAAAATTAATCTAAAAAAAAAAAAATTATTAACAAATTCACACACACACACACTCACCATCGCTTCTATATTTCTATACTACACACACTTATATTTTACGTGTTGCAGATCGTAGATCCGATTCAATTCTATATTTCTTCTTTATTTTTTGGTAAGCTCTATCCGTGTCTTTATTACACAAAAATCTGATTCCTTTCGGCATTTATCTTGAATTTCCCGATTTTTTATAGAAATTAAGAATGTTTTTGAATTTCTAGGGTTAGGAAATATGGCTATTTACACTATGTCTTTCCTTGGTACGCTTTAGTGCGACCTGTAGACGGGAAAAGATTAAGTCTTGAGCTATAATTGCACTTAAACTTTGTTGGTGAATTTTGTGGAAATAAAGGTTTGGCTTTTAGAAATTGTGGCGTCTTTTTTTGTTTAAGGTGATATTGTTGTGGGTAATGGAGCAGTCTTTTATGTTTGGATGTGTAAATTAATCTATGGAGTACTGTTACCTAAAAAAAAAAAAAAAAATCTTTGGAGCTTCAATTGCAAAAAAAAGGTTGTGGGTAGGAATTTGATGGGGTTTCTAATTACACTGTAGTAACATTATTGGACAATAAAGTATTATGCTTTCTGCAATGAGAGGATTGTATTCCTAGCAATGAGAGGATTGTATTCCTTGTAAAAAACAACATATCCAGTGTAATCTCACAAGTGGGGTCTGGGTAGGATAGAGTGTACGTAGACCTTATTCCTACCTTGAAGGTAGATAGGCTGTTTCTGATATACTCTCGGCTCAAGGAAAAACAGAGGATTGTATTCCTTGTATAATGAGATAATAGATGAGGCCGTGTTCTCACTAGAAAGGGTTTTCTTTCCTTGTTCTTTCGCTTGTTATGGGGATAAGAGACCTAGCTTGTTTATCTTTTCATCGAAGGGGAAAAAGGAAGAAAAGATATCCAGTTGGAGATAGAGTTAAGTTTAATGGGATATGCGGTTAATCTAGTTAAATTTGTCACGTGCTTCAGAGTTTCTGGTTTTTTTTTTTTTTGCTAGTATGCAGTTAGTTCTTCACGTGTATGTTCAGAGTATCTCAAGTTAAAGCTGTATTATATACCTCAAAACTTTCTAAATATGATGTTAATGATTTTGTACACTTCACTGCTTGTAGTTTCTTTGATTTTGACGATATATTTGAAATTGAAGGCGGCATACTCCAAACAACACTTTGATGTATTAAGCTGGTCAGTAGGGAAGCCAATCATCTAGTAGAGAGAAGTTCAGACACTTTTTTTTTTTTGATGACATGGGAACCCGCAGCCGCTACCCTTCGGGTGCGCACAGGGTTTGCTCCGGTAGTTCAGACACTTTTCTAGTGAAGCCAATCATCTAGTTGTTCCATTGCCTCAAATAAACTCTGTTATATATATAAATTGCTGAAAAGGAATTATCTTGGAAAAAAATCTAAAGCAAAATTGAATAGAGATAAAAATGTGGTGGATCAATTTCCTATGTCCTCCTATGTTGTTTCTTTTTCATATTTTGCTGTAAGATGTTGAAGTTAGTTGTGGAAACAGAGGGAAGTATGCCTTGAAGCTTGGTTAAGGACCAAAACCATTACCTGGTTTTTATAACTGAATGTATGTATATATTCACCTATTTTTTACTTAAAAAATGATAGCCATTGAGCTGTGCTAGAAAATAGTAAAATAATTTTAAATGTGTCCACTGGGTTGATACGGTTGTTAATGCTTAAAAAGGCGTTACTTTTGGTTACTTTTTCTCTTATCTAGTTAACTTATTAAAAATGACTTTTTCTCTTATGTAGTTCACTATTGACCTAAATTAGTTTGTTACCTGGGAATGTGCAAATACCTTTAAGTATTCTGAAAAGAATTTATAGCTGATGACATAGAGTTTAGTTGTCTTAATGTCCAAACTTAAAGCAATTACTAGTGAGGTTAATGTTTTTTGGTGTCTATTGGTTATGAGGTAAAACAGTCCTTTCAGCCATCTTTTGGCATTTTACAATGATTACATTTGGTTTACATGTCGCAAGTGTTCTTTAAATCCTTAAACTCCGTGTGCATCCAAACACCGTCGGAGGGGGGTAATAATTAGCTAATTTTGTGGTATTGAACTTAAAAAGAAAAGATGATGAACAACATATAAAAATATCTCACTTTGATCTCGTGTACACACAAATCAGAATGCATCACTTGTCATGTCTGGATTTATGTATGTTTCGTTTTCCTTTCTTGTTGTGACCACCCTTGTACATGAGACATTAGTGTATGGTTTATAAAAGTTTCTCCCCAGATAAAGTGAAAGTGTGGAACTGTCTATTAGCCTGTTTGGCCAAGCTTCTGGGAACCAAAAGTGCTTATTTTAGAGAGTTGAAGTGTTTGGTCAAGTTTTTAAGAAAAAAGTAAGTGCTTTTGAGTAGTAGCAGAAAATGTTTTTGAGAAGCTGAAAAAGTAGCTTCTTCGCAGAAGCATTTTCCGGTAGCTTGGCCAAGCACAGATTGATGTTCTAAATGTGCTTTCCTGTCTGGATTGAGTGGTCCTTTCTCGGGCAGCCGCGCTCCTTTAATATGATGAGAAGAAGGGGGGCCGGCCTCTTTTCCGTACCAATCCTTATTTACTGGCCAGTTCTTAAGCATTCTCTGAGTGTTGGAAGTACGTCAGACTCCTCTCCAGGCCAAAAGAAGTGTGAACTCAATCCCTTTCCATTCTCTTTCTAGTATGCTTCCTCCATAATCCTTGTTGTAAGCAACAAACAGAAAGAGATAGAGAATAAAAAAGAACAAAGAAGGAAAGAGCAGAAAAAAAAACAAAGAACCGTTAGGTCACCTATTTTGAGTTATGGACACCCAAGGCGATCACTCAGCAATGAACACTAACTGAAAGCGCATCCAACGATAAGATAAATGGCCTTGCTTGCCTTTTGTGATCTGCCAATTGCAATACATGGAAAAGGCTGACACAACCCATTCAAACAGCTCTTTGCTGCTTGACTGCGTGAACCAGGTCCAGGTCTTGCTTTTGGCATTCCCGCTGTTGACGTCCCATCGAGTTAGCTAGTGTTGGGTGAAATTACGTGAGAGAAAGAACCTCTTGGTGGAGTCCAGTCCCCCGGAGGACCGGACTAAAAGCGATCTCACTTTCGACGATTGAACTTGACTTTTCTATCCAGATTGGAACTGGACTTAAACGTCTTTAGGTTTTGATCTTCGGCCATCCTGGTCCTCAGGACCCAACACTATATTATTCCACTATATTTCCTTTAGTAATCGGCATTCTAGAAGCAACTTCTTTATTCTACTCGCTACCGGTTTTGGGTCTTATTAATCTACAATAAACGAGTCTTATATACTGTGTTACGATCACCTCATATTGATAAAAAGTCAACTGTTGCCTCTAAAAGGGCCCAGATACCGCCTAAACCAGTGGATTGAATAACCTTTTTTTTGAGTGCCAACAAAGTGCATGTGTTCTTGGTTAATAAAAACACAAGTTAAATTGATTAGCCTAAAATAAATTGCTACTTTCCAATTTCAAAGAACGCTTTCCAAATTAAGCAGATTTTGGAAGCTTGGCCAAACACGCTATATCTTATTTTTGTTATCCACTTCCTCAATCCAATTGATCTTAGCATCGGCCAAGTCTTATTATATGTAAATTTTGTTCCATGAAGTAGATAATTTGTGTGGCTGGATGTTCTGGTGTAACGTTTCATCTTGAAAATGCTTTAGTATCAGTTCTATTAATTTGATGACTTGTTAATGGAAAGAGGTGTTGTTGCAAATCATTTCCAGATTCTTGCTGAATTAGGCTATTTGTGAAGCTGTTTGGATGACCGTAAATCAATATTTGGATAATGACTTCGAATATGTTGGCAGGGGAGAGAAGGTAAGAAGAGATCCTTTTTTGCGTTAACATTTTTATTTTGCATAAATGCCCTTGATGTTGCTTTATTTGAGCTTTGTTCTCCTTTACTCGTTAAGTACATGCCTCGCTCTAATATTTTGTTTTAAAAAAAACCCATTAAAATACCATTATGAGGCCAAAACTGTTTTGTCATCTTATTCTCTCTGGTGCTCTTCGTCTATTATGCAGATTTTGGACAAAATTAGACTAAAGCTGTAACCAATATTCCTTCATATGATACTCTTTCATTTTGCGACGTTCAAAGATGATTGGATGATCCCATTGTTATACAGCTTTCAATTCATTAAAATCCTTAAGTTAGATATAATATTTCAGTATGAAATAACTTTTCAACAATACTTTTTAAGATTCTTTTACACAATCACTAATGTAATATATAACAACAAGCCTACTCTTCATCAAAGCAAGTCCAAGACCATGCAAAAATGACCTCATTGTCATGGAAGTCCTTTCCTTACTCTTCAATATAGTCGTTCTATACGTTAAGATTTGTAGGAGCTGGGGAATCGGCTTGCAAGGAAAATCTTGATTGAGAATCCATATCTTTCTAGTTTCCTCTATCTCCGGCTAGAAAAGAATGTATGCATCAAACATTGATGTCTCACTGATTTAGATACGACTGAAATCAGCAGCTTAAATTTCGTCCTTGTCAAATACTATCAAATAAATTGATGGAGTAGTTCAATTGTCTAAAGTGGTTTATATGTGGGAGATATGTCACTTCCAGGGCCAAACACCGTGAAGAAAATTTCTTGTGTTACTTAATGTCTTTAATGTTGCGGACTGGTAGCATTGGTTTTTGATAAACTATTGAATTTTGTTATGTCTGAAATAAAAGGGAATGTAGACCAACTAATTTGAGGAGGGTCTCATATTCTCGCTTTCGTGATCAGAATCTCCTAATTAAGTTTTGCGTTCTAAAAGGCATAATTCTCTTTATTCCTCTGCATGAGCTTTTTTCTCCCAAAAAGTTTCAAAGTGCTGTTAGCTAAAATTGTCTAAATACTCTACTTGTTTTTAGGCAAACTATGATGCACTTGTGGATTTCTTTAGTAGGACCAAGTGAGAACCAACAATGAGCTCCAATGCAACATTTTCAGTGTATTGAAGAATTGTTGTGTTGATTGCTCGATGCTTCAGTGATGTGGCATTAAAGCTTAGGAATATATTGTAGAGCCCTTTTTTGGGATCGAGGAAGAGTGTTTCTAAAATTTCTGCTTTGATTCTATGACAAATTAACCTTTTGGCGTTTCTCATAGTTTCTCTCTATTTATGGTGTTATCAAGTTGATTAGCTGTTTTTAAATTGTGTTACATACATTGAAGTCAGTATGATGAGATCGTTTTACTGGTGTGATAGTGTCATTTCTTTAAGGTTTTCTTTAATTCCATCATTATAGGTGGGTTTCTGCAAGAAGAGGTGGCATGACTGTCCTTGGAAAAGTGGCTGTCCCAAAACCATTGAACTTACCCAGTCAGCGGTATGAAATATTGGCTGATTTAAACTTTTGGTTTTTTGATCTACCTATAGGTGTTTCTGAAGTTGTATGTATTTAAATCTTTTGAAGGTTAGAGAATCATGGTTTGGACCCAAATGTTGAAATTGTTCCCAAGTGAGTGCCTGTGTTCTTTTTTAATTCTTATTTTATTTTTAAGACCTTCTTATATTGGTGTCCGCCTACCCATGGTTTTGGCACTTCTATGCAAAACTTATTTGGGTTTGGCTTGCGGAGGGCTGTCTGGTATTTCCTTTTGCATTGTTTCTTTGTTGACTTGATCTAGGCCCCTCTCTACTCTTTTGACATAGGGGTACATTGAGCTGGGGTAGCCGTCCATCTTCCTCTACCTCAAATCCATGGAGTTCCTCAGCACACTCTCCAAATGCTGACGGTGGAACGAGCTCACCAAGTCATCTTAGATCCCGCCCTTCATCTGGTGGGAATGGCAGACCTTCAACTGCTGGTAGTGATAGAACACAAGAACCTACCACTAGTGCATGGGGTACCAGTTCTAGGCCTTCGTCAGCTTCTGGGCCATTATCATCAAACAAAGCACCATCAACATTGGCGCGTCCACGCAGTGCAGAGACAAGGCCTGGCAGCTCGCAACTTTCAAGGTTTGCTGAGCCTGTTTCTGAACATCCAGTAGCATGGGGAGCAACAGCTACTGCAGAGCGTTTGGTACGTAGTTTGTACCTATTTGATTTTCGCTTGTGAATAATATCTTTTAGGTATTCTTTTGCCAAATATCTTTTATGCCTATTGTACCTCCTCTGTAGTTTTTTTTTTTTGGGGGGTGCTAGAGTAAGAGCAAGAGGAGTGAGTTTAACTCTTTTTTCGCATTTGATTTTTTCACTTTAAGTCTGCAATCTAATAGTTAAAGGTGTTGGTGGGCTTGTGGAAGAGTAGTAGTTTTAAGAAGAGCTCGTTCTACAATAGTGTACAAATTTGTCATGTTCTCTTCTCACTTTTTTGTCTATTTTATTCCTGTGTATTATGCTGTTTTGTACAATGCCATCATTAGAAGCTAAATGTTTTATCTCTCCTTGAGCCGAGGGTCTATCAGAAATAACCTCTTACCCTCCAAGGTAGGGGTAAGGTCTACGTACACTTTACCCTCCCCGGAACCCACTCAATAGGGCATTATCATGGTTGGGAATGACTTCATCCCTTTTCCTATGCTTCCTCTTTAAAGTTTCTGCTCCTTAAAAGTGTATCTCCCCCCTCTCTCCCTAAGTTGCACGGACTCTTCGTTTTTGATGTCGCACACGTCTCGACACGGGACGGGTGCGGGATACGTCTTCAACCAACCTTGCATACTTTGACCGGAATCCATGGACAAATTTGGGGGGAAGATTGAGATTTTGATTTCTTAAGATGAAAGATCATGGGAAATGGCATACCTTCATATTATAGTCCTTTTGTCTCATATTCGTTGCTTCACGTTTTAGGCCAAACAGAGAGAAGCCAAGAATTTAAGGGGTTGTGTTCTTTATAGCTCTATTTTTATAATTTTGAATTTTCTTAGCCGAATCCCCGCACCCGTATCCATACCTGGATCCGCACCCCCGAGTCTCAAAATTTAGATTTTGCGAATCCGACACTCGGATCCATACCCTTATCGGATACCCACACCCGATTCCGAGCAACTTAGCTCCGTCCCTCCCTGCCCCTACCCCCCCTCTCTCTCTCTCTCTCTCTCTCTCTCTCTCTCTCTCTCTAAAATAAACTCTGTGTCACTGTGCTGATTTGTGATCTTAATTGTACATACAGGGAGTACTGTCATCTAAAAATGAAGGCTTTTCT
The DNA here is from genome assembly GCF_029784015.1 of Lycium ferocissimum. Taxonomy (NCBI): domain Eukaryota; kingdom Viridiplantae; phylum Streptophyta; class Magnoliopsida; order Solanales; family Solanaceae; genus Lycium; species Lycium ferocissimum. Next base: position 10,750,210 of record NC_081346.1, on the reverse strand, counting down.
TTGAGTTCTGGGGATTTTCCAACTCTTGGTTCAGATAAAGATGCTTCTTGGAAGACTACCGAGTCACAAGGTGACTCCTGGTGCCTTTTAAATCTCCTGCATAAATGTCTTTTATTGGTTAGCTGCACTAGCTTTTGTCATCCTTGTGGTGTAAATACTGCCTGCTCAATGTACATATCATTGTTATACAATGCTTTCTGGGATCATTTGTTTGGTTCTTTAAAATGACTTGTCCTCCCCAATATATTTTGTCGTTTCATCTTTTACTATTGTTTGTGGCAGTTTGTGTACGTGGAGTCTAGAACTAATGATTTTACTGGCAATTATTAGAAATGGGACATGTTCGGTTTAAATCTTCAAAAATTTTCTTTCTACGGACGCTGTAAATGCAGTTAAAACATTATAATTATTTCCTTTGTTCAATCCCCTCACCCCCCTCAACAACTATGCCTAAATTCCAAGAATCCCTTTTCCCCTAAACCCAAAAATTAGAAAAAGGAAGAAAAAAGAAGGAAAAAAAAAAACTTTAAACACTGTTACCTTCTAAAAAAATAAAAAATAAAAAATGAAAAAGAAACTTTAAACAGTGTTTATCCTGTTGCTGTCCCGGGAATGAAACTTTGCTGATTGTTTTGCTGGGATTGTTCTCGTAACTGATTGCTTGGTCATGTTCTTTTGCTAGATAATGGTTCTCGTAGCCGTCCTAGCTCAGCTTCTGGCAAACTAGTACAGCCCCTAGAGAAGACAACTGCATCTCACTCAGGTTTGTGTATTTAGTTTGAAACTCTGTCAAGTTATTCTCATTTGGTACTCTTTTCAGTTGCAATGGAGTATTCGTGGAATATGCTTTCTGATGATGGTAGGGTAATTCTACGAGTGCAGATGTGAAGGGTGGGGCATTTGATGCATGGAAAAGAGATGGTCAAAGTGCTGAGGATCCTCCTCAGCATGGCATGGAGAAATGGCAAGGGGATCCCCATCAGTATCATGGTCCTAATGTTCCACCACAACATTTTGATGCATGGCGTGGTCCTCCTATGAATACTCCAGCTGGTCTTTGGTACAGAGGACCACCTGGGGGGCCACCTTATGGAGCTCCAGTTCCTCCCGGTGGTTTCCCGATCGAACCATTCCCCTACTTTCCGCCCCAGATGCCGCCTCCTGGTATTGCAAATTCACAGCCAGTTCCTCCTCCGGGGCCTGGATCTAGAGGGCATCACCCCCGAGGCGGAGATATATATAGACCTCAGATGGCTGATGCTTATATTCGTCCAAATATGCCATTTAGACCTGGTTTTTACTCTGGTCCAGTGGCTTTTGAGGGCTATTATGGACCGCCAATGGGTTATTGTAATTCCAATGAACGGGAAATTCCTCTTATGGGCATGCCTCCTGGTCCCCCAGTCTATAATAGATACTCAGGCCCAAACACTGATCCAAGCAATACTCACGCCAGGATCGGCGGCCATGGTGGTAATACCAAAGCAATGCCAGAGGGACTGGAGTCTGCTCATCCTGATGATGCTAAAGGACCATATAAAGTTATTTTAAAACATGATGCAAGAGAGGAAGGAGAGACTCGGGAACATTCTGCGCCCACTAATGGCCCAAATCATGATAGACGCTTTCAGAGATCATTGCAGAAACATGAGCGGGGAGGTGAGCACGACAGTGAGAAGGAATTGTATTCAAGGAGGACTACCGGGAGTGGGAACAGTTATCCGCCCAGCTGTGATGATCGCGGAGGTGATTCTTCAGATACCACCAAGGCAAACTCATTTGAAGGTATAAATACTACAAAGGTAGCTGTTGACAGCTGGACAAAGAAATCAGGGTTTGAATCCTCTGGTGGAGTGCCTCCGTCTTCCTCAGCTCCTGAAAAGGGTTCAACGCCTGCAGTGACTGCCAAAGATTCATCCTTGATGAAGAAGATTGAAGGTCTAAATGCAAAGGTCCGAGCATCTGATGGACGTTATGAAGCGCCGTATGTTTCGTCAGAAGAGGATATGAATAAGTCAGAACTGAATTCTAAGGTTACTAATTCAATAAATGAAGCTAAAAGTGGTCCTATGTCATTGGAAAGAACTCATACTTCTGGAACCACGGGGAACAAGGGAGGTCATCCAATAGCTGCCATGTCAAGGTGGTTCTTTATATTGTGCTTGATACTTAAATAGATCTGCTTTCCCTTTTACTAAAAACATCTTCCTCGCAGGAGGCCATCTCATGGTATGCAAACCAGAAATGATCATCTTGGTAAGCCCAGATTTAATAGTCAAGATGATGGTAGGAGAAAAAGGCCCATTACAGCTGAATCATCTGCAACATGCTTAGAACCTGCTTCTAATGTCCATGTGTGTGAGTCAGGTCCTCAAGTTGAGGCTGTTGGACAAGCTCTAACAGATACAAGCGTGAGTGGTGAAAAAGAATCTTTGTCAGATTTGCATGATTCAGCAGATACCCAGGCTCAGGTAGTATGCTTACTTCCTACTCTTTAACTTTAGTTGTAAAATTCCTTTTTATCTAAATGCATGCTACTTATTTTCAATCAGCGCGCAAAGATGAAAGAGTTAGCCAGGCAGCGTGCCTTACAGCTGCAGAAAGAAGAGGAAGAACGAATCAAACAACAGAAAGCCAAAGCTCTTGCTAAATTAGAGGAATTGAATCGCCGTATGCAGTCAGGTGATGCTCCGTTACAGAAGGCTGAAAAGGACTTGTCCCCTGATGTTATCAAGCAAGATCAACAAGGCTCCTCACCCCCTGAAACAGTGGTGTCTACTGTCAAACCTCAAGCACACAATGCAACTTTAGCAGCACGCTGTGACGTCATTGATGCTAGTCAGCGCATTCTTGACAAAGGCAGCGAGCATATTAATCCACCTGTTAAGTTAGAATTCGGCACTTCTATTATGGTCCAATCAGAAATAGCCATCCCACAACCCCAGGCTTTTCAACCTAAGCAGGATGTCAATAGGGTTTCTGCATCTCATGGAAAAGATACTAGTCAGTCAAGTGATGGGGGTGTCATCAAGCATAAGCGTACTAGCTACAAGCAAAGGCCAAATATGACACCGAAGAATATGAATGAAAAAGCAGTTCCTGTTAGCGTTACTGAGGTATCTAAGGGCCCTAATGATGTAATTATTAATAATGTCCCATCAGCTGAGGCTCACGAGGTTGGCTTAAATGCTGAATCAAACATGGTCAATAATGCCAAGGTCGCGGTCGAGTCATCTGCGCAGCCGAGAAAGAAAGGTAATAGGACCAACAAGAACAAGCAGAAACTTGATACTGTGCTGCCTGGCCCTGCTTCTCCATTACCAGTGCAAAATGATAGTAATCCTGCTAAAGTTCGTGCACAACAGAAGTTGAATTCTTCTCAGTTGGTTCTGGATGTGAGCTCAGTTCAGGCAGCAAGTGGTGATAATGTTGTGCAACCTTCTGACCAGAGTTCTCCTGTGCAAATTGATGAAGGTCATGGTCGAGTAATTAACCACTGGAAACCTCAGCACCCTCGCAGGACACAGAGAAATCAGCACTCTAATATGCATACTGATAAGTTTCAGGGAGGTGACTCGGTTGTGTGGGCACCTGTGCGGTCTCAAAGCAAAACTGAAGAAGATGGTGCTGAAGCAAGTCAGAAAACTGGATCTGGTTCCATTGGTCCTCTGAAGAGTGATAATGTGGTGCAGAGTAATTCAAAAAGCAAGAGGGCTGAAATGGAGAGATATGTTCCAAAACCGGTGGCCAAAGAGCTTGCCCAGCATGGTAGTAGTCAGCAGCCGCTGTTGTTGTCAGGCCCTTCTCCTGGTCCAGATGGGACAACTGGCAGGGCAGAATCTAGGCCTGAAAACTCTGGATGTTCCCTACCTACTGGATCTACAACTGAGAGTTTTTCCATAGAGTCTAGCGATGGTGATGGAAAACACAATAATAATAAGCAAGGCAAAGCACATGGAGTGTGGAGGCAAAGGGGTTCAACAGAATTGGCTTTAGACAAGAATTTTAAGTCCTTGGATCACACTCAATCTTTGAAGCCTGATGGAGATTCTATGAAATATGAATCAACCGGTGAGTTCGATGTATCAGATGGTTGGAACATGCGAGGTGATTTTGAAGGTCCACGTACCACCATCCCTGTTGTACAAGATGAGGGAACGACAGGTAAAGGAAAATGCTATCCTTCTAAGAGCCATAGAAGCACAGGAAATTCTGGATATGAATACAAAAACAGCAGTGCGGGGACTCAGGAAAATCACACTGTGTCAGGAGCTACTGAAATAAACCAGATGGACAGAAGAGTTGCAGCAAAGGAAAACCGTGGCATGGGCAATCGTACTCCACCACCCCATTGGCAACCAAAGTCCCACATGGTTGCAGTTAATAATCAACAGGCAGGTGTGTCTACTGGAGCCCAAAATGTTACTCGGGAAGGCGATCGGGGTAATAAGAGGGACTATCATCACGATAAAGTGAATGTTCCCCTACACAGTGAGGAGGAGAGCTGTGATATAGGTGCAGGTAAAGCAGATCAATTAGCATCTGAAGAGAAAATTGTTTCAGACGTGCCAAACGTTCGAAATCTGGATCCAAAAAGAGAGAGAAAGCCTGCTTCATTTAGGGGGCGCCCCTACTCCCCCAATCAAGGCCCTGTTGTCCAAGCTGGATCAGCTCCTGCTGAAAATGCCGAAGCAGTGCAAGAGAGGAGCAACTCAGGTTTGAGGAGGAATGTAAACCAAAATAATCGTCCTGCCCGGACCCAGGAATGTAGTGGAGATTTGTCCTCAGGGAAAGATAATCGGCAGCACAACACCTCAAGTGGGCGAGAAAGGCGGAGAAACAACATGCATTATGAGTACCAGCCAGTTGGGCAATACAATAATAGCAAATCAAGTAATTTTGAAGTGCTAGCTGATGGTTCTCACAATGTTGATCAAAATAGATACAGAGAGAGGGGTCAGGTTCAGTCAAAGCGTGGAGGTGGGAATTTCCATGGTAGGCAAGGTGGACCTGCACGAGTAAATGCCAATTATGATTGATGGGGAGGCTAAAATGTGGTTTTAGGTCTTTTAGCTTGTGATGGACAGCATCTTTAGCAGATAGTCTTCTTCTTGGCGAGATATCTGGTGGTGCAGTTTAGGTGATAACTTTTGTCGTGGTAGAAGAGAGAACTTGTTGGCCGATGTCACACGGTGAGCTGGACTACGGCTGGGTGTGGCCACATGGTATTGGGAAAAAGTAATGTGTTTGGTGCAACTGTAAGTGCGACGTTGTGAGAGATGTAATTAATTTGAAGACCATTAAAATTGTTGCCCATTTTCTCCACAGAGGAATGTCTATGCATATGGTCATGGAGCTTTTTCTCTTGTAAGTTGCTATTACTATATTTGTGTTATCAGAATTTTAGCTGGCACAAATACCTATAATCCTCCCAGTCTAGTGCTTGAGACGGTTACGTTTATGCCTATTTTTTTTTTTTAAAATAATAATTTAAAGGCAATAAAACAGTATTATTTTAAACAAATGAATCAAATAAGTAATTATAACAAATGGTGATTTAAATGAATTAGAACGCGTCGTGTATAAAAAAATTGAATCCAACCACCAACTCTTGAAACCTGTACTTGTAAATTGTTTGGACACATGTTTTAAACGTAGTTTTTACACATTTTAGTTCAAACAGTGGTAAAGAATCTATATATAATATAAAGTTAGGTATAGACAAGGTGATGTGGCACCTCTCTATGGCCTCCATTGGTATTTATCTTTTTTCTCATTTTTTTGCATTTTTTGATATTTTTCTCCTTCATTCTATTTAATACAATGCATTTATAAAGGAAAAAAGTCTGATCCATTTGATTTGCCTAATAAAGCGCTACTGTATCCGTTTTCTTAAACTGAGCCCACGTAGTATACTACAGTAGTAAATACGATTTGCATTATCTTCCTCCTTCCTTTATTTGTCTGTGTTACACCCTTTATTTGCTTTAAATTTTTACCTCCATAAGACCATAACTGACCTATTAATTTCTGCTCTTAATAGTATTTATATTTCATGCTTTTCAAGTTTTCATATTCCTAACCCCCAAAATTTAATTTAAAAGTCTAAGATACCTTATGGTATTTCTCCATCTACTCCTATATAAATTCATATTTTTTGTTTCATGAGACTCTACCCAAAGTTATCCTCAATTTTCACTGCAGTATTATATTCATGTTTTTCTTACTTGAAGAAGAAGAACGCTCTTGAATGGTGATAGGCTTCTGGAAGTGGATATCAACAAGAGCTTCCTAAATTATGTATTAATTCCATATTTTTCCCTTCTATCTTTTAATGATTAAGGTCTTCGTAATGATGTGTATATTGTCTTATTTTTTTTTCTCTATTTTCTTTCCCTATGTACCTCTATGATGTCTCTTAAGTTCAGGTTTTATATGAATTTTCGTCCAATGATAAAAAAGGAGTAGAATTGCATAACATAGCCATTGATTATATTGTTTCAGCTGTGGCGCAGCGGTGTGCAATAAATCGAGTTGCATGTTCTTTTGTTGATTGAATTTGATTAAGGGAGTACATTGTTATTGTATTTGAATGGAGATGAGAGTTGTGGAAATCACGGGCGTATATGCACATACATTATAGTATTTAGTCTCTTTCTGTGTGTTTAATTTGTTTTAAAATCGTTGTAAGTTGCAAGAATAAATATTGTGTTCTTCTTCTAAAGAAGATGATCACATGTGAATTCCTAACGGTTTTTTTTCTCCGTGGAGTCAATTGTAAGTACGGGTATTTATAGAAAAAACCGAGTAAGTGTAACTTTTTTAATCTTTTGTATTTTTTATTTTATATTCTTTTTTATGTGAGAAACTCTCGAAAAATATTTAAAAACGCTGACTTAGATACACATTTATTAAATATATATTAGATAAAGAGAATATTATATATATATATATATATATATATTTAAGGACACAAATGTACTTCAAACTTCAGCATTTTAAGAAATAAAAAGATAATTAATTAGGAATACATATCAACTTTATAAACATGCTCCATTTATAAAAGTACTGGCCATCCGTAATCTTTCGTAGACAACATATAACATGTAATATTTTGTAAATTATTTGTGTCTTTTATATGACCGCGCAAAGCGCGGACAATTTCACTAGTAGTTAAAATAAAGCAAGTACTACCAACACTGATCATATGTGAGTAGCTTCAAAACCACAAGCGTGTCTTACTCCCACTCACATCTTTATAATATGTGAGTAGCTCGAAAACTACAAGATTTTTTTACTAAAACCATTTAGGCCTCCTTTTAATTTACAAATAATAATGCATTTCCACAAAGCAAGATAAATGTGAATAGGTTTCATTCCCTGTTAACCAACTCTGAACAATTTCGTTACTATTCTACAATCATTATTAATATGTTCAAAACATGATTCTAAACTTCCACGCGGGGTAAGAAGTAACAAAACAAACTCAGAACCAAACTTAGAACAAGATGCCTCGAAATCAAATTTACAGTACAATAATCTGTCCCATTTGAAGTCCCAATGGTTTGGTGAAATGAAATATGCGTTAACATCGCGCAATCCTTGTTTTATAGATTGTAGTACTTTTATACGTTCAAATTTGGATGCCAATTGTTTTTATATGACATACATTACTAAAATATGTTATAATTACACATGCATCCTGGGTTAACCTAACTATTAATGAAGTGAGTGAAAATAATGGAAGACCAGAGTCAAAATACGTAGGAGACAAATGACACTCAATGGTCTCTTCTTATTTGCCTATATCTTAGTAGACATGTCTACGTTGTTGAAAGGCAACACACACCTAATGGATATCTCTTAACGCACACCTAATGGATATCTCTTTCTTTCATTTTTTTATCGAACAAAATATGATTGAAAAATTATAATAAAATGAATTTGAAAAATAGAACCTAATGAATGGAAGATCTAAATAGTCATAAACTGCTCCGAATTGAAGACGTACTTGATTGAATTTGGCAAATTACTGAATTTACTTTAGGCCTTTTTCTTTCTTCTTCTTGTAATCTAGATCCATCATACAAATATGAAGTATGCTTCGTGTTTCAAATTGGAATAATTCAGTAGACATTACACGTATATACTAAATGCAAATCATAAAATAATTTTTTTTCTTCTTCCAAATTATAAAGGGGCAAATATGGGTTCTCAAGTCAATTTTTGCTCCTCTTTTTTTTTTCAAAAGAATATACATGATATATGAAAAAAGTTACTACTCTATATTTAAAAAGTTCTTAAGTATATTTGAGAACTTACTTATTAAGTGAACATTATACTTCAAAAAGTGAATGAGAAGAAGAAGAAAAAAAAAAAAGAAAAAAGAAAAAAGAAAAATTGATTAATGAAAAATCGAAATGGTCCCTAAAGAACCCTAGTTTCACAATTCTGACCCTTTCTCTCGTATTTCCCCTATCCGAAATCTCAAACTCTCTAAAAATTGCTTTTGTGTTATCTGAAATAAACAGATAAAACTTTTCTTCTTCGAAAAGGCAATTCATCACCGCCAAAAGAAAAACCCTTGTATAGGTTACACGTATTTACACCTTACCTCTATCTTGCGCTGTAAGCATTCATCTTTCTTCAATACCCCCACAAATTTGTATGTATATTTGTTTATTGAGCTCTTAATTTAGGTTTCAAATGAAATTGTGGTCCTTTACATACAATTTTTTGTACAAAATAAAGAGGTTTAATTATATGAAACCGTTTTATTTCCCCTTTTTGGAGTTAATTAATTGGAACCTCTTTAATATGTCTCTTATTTGCAATGCTTGCTAGAATTTAATTTATTATTTACTGTATGGATAATCTTCATATTCCTATAATTGCTTGACTTTTTATTTTACTTTTTTTTTTTTTTAATATATATCTTTTTGTGATAAATTTATAAACTTTGGTTGACTTTGTGATTTTTGTGGTTAACTGTTTTGCTAGCTACTGAGTCATATATACTCTTTTGTTGTGATGTGTCTGTATACTATATGTTGATATTGTAGCTCTTGGAGAAGTAATGACCTTGATTGCTAGATGATTGCACGTGCAAGGTGGAGATAATGGCATTAGCAACCCATCATTTGCAGGTAAAATGGACAATGATCCATTACAGTTTCCATGGCATGCTTTGTAAGCTTAAACTTGGAAATCTCTATATTTGAGTTATTGGATTTGCAGTTCATACCATTGTTATATGGTGTGTTTTTTTCTCTTTATATTAATGAAAAAGTTTCTATGAATTGAATTGCCTCCTACACGTTCTCTAAAAGCTGGATGTTTACTTAGCTTGTTTAGTTGGAATTCTCTTGCACCTGTTAATAGTGTTGACTTGTTTTTGGACATTGTTAGCTCCTTAGTTCTAGCATAGGCATACATGTACTGGTGCTAAAAATGTATTTTTTTTTCTTTTGTATTGGAGCTAACATATCTTGTATCTTTTGTAATTTGGCATCTTCTTGATGCCCCTGCAATGAAAAAATCTTCATAAGAAAATGTTCCTGTGTGTCGCCCCTACCCTCTAGGAATTGTTCTGTAGTTAGATGAAGAAATTTATGAGTAGTTTCTTTGTTTTTAATAGCATGGCAATCTTTTAGACCAGCAGGCTGTGTTTGATCTAGTCGGAAAGCAAGCATTTGAAGTTTAAATGCACTGTGAGTTTGATCTAGTTGTAGTTGAAAAACCTTGTAATTTAATTGTCTATCACACAGGAGAATAGTGAATTTTTCTTCCTGTAGATGAAGCTCTGTCATTTGCTGTTAATGCTCTGCCTTGGTGATTATCTACATTGCTTAAATCATGTTCGTTTTGATTTTAGCATTTATCTAAGTAAAGAGACTTAGAGTCTATTGATGAGTACATAGACATGGTTTCATTTTTTGTCCGACTTGCGTTTGCAACTTACTCAAGTACTTCATCTACATCAAATTTCCTGTCCCTGTTGATGATGTCGGATGTACTTTATATAGAAAAAGTGGGTCATACAATCATTTTGCTGCCATTTTCCGAGTTCAATTTCATCTTATAGGGATTGTGATTTTTTTAAGGGATTTGCTAACGTTGAGTAAAGCAAGCCTACTTTACGAAAGAGTGAGCTTTAGAGACACTTTGAAAAGGGAAATTAGGCGATATTAGGGTAAAGTAGACCATATATGCTAGGACTGAGTGACTGAGTTGGACATTATGACCATTTTATGCAATTGCATCTGGAATTATTTTTCTTCCATAAGCAGCAACATGAACTTTGGCTCGCCTTCAAGCATTCCTCCCCAAAAGCTCTTCGTACAGAGGATTGGGTGGAGTTTGTAGAGAATCATATTTTGTAGATTCTTTATCTTTTGGTATATCCCTTGTATACGGTCGTTCTTTGGCCATGTTTCTGAATGAAAATACTTTTACTTGATCAATTTTTTTTTTTTTTTTTTTTGTTTTTTAAAAAAAAAAGCTCTTCGGTTAGAAAAATAGTGGCTAATAGAAGAAATATCATCATACTGTCTTTTTCTGTTTGCAGAGAAGTGTCTCCATTGCAGCCTGCAAGTTCCTCAATTGTATTAAGTAGACATGTTTTTACTTGCAGGGTTCTTATAGAACATGTCCTTTGAGTCCATCTTCGTGGACTACTGGGGACAAATTGAGACATTCTGTAGCAAAAGTTCCTGTTGGCCAGAAAGATAATTTCATATCACTGAAGTGCAAATCTTGTTTGAGGTAGCATCATGTATCCTCCCTTTACCTTTGTTCTTGGTACCCAATTTATGGTCCTAACTTTTGCAGTCATTCTATTCAGCTTTTTTATAATGACTTATCACAAAAAAGAAAGCTTCTAAATTCAAGGAGTTGGTCGTGATGGTCTATTCTCTTTTGATTCAGCAGTTATATGAAGATTTTTAGAAGTAATTAAAATGAACATTTTAGCTCTTTTTCTATAATTTTTCTAAAGAACATCTTGACAATAAACATAGTAAAACTTTTGGGTTATATCCAATCATTTGTAAATATATCATAAAACCCTTGGTAAACTAATTACTTCATGTTATATCAAGATTTACAACTCTTTGAATTCACCATACCGGAGGGTGTGGCCTTGTGGTCAATGGAGTGGGTTGAGAATCATGAGGTATATTGTTCAAATCCCAGCAGAGACAAGCAATAGGTGACTTCTTCTCATTTGTTCTAGCCTTGGTGGATAGAGTTATCTGGTACCTATTGCTGGTGGGAGGTGGCAGGTATATCAAGGAATTAGTCAAGGTGTGCGCAAGCTGGCCCGGACACCATAGTTATTATTATTATTTTTTTTTTAAAAAAAGGGAAAAAACTCTTTGAGTTCCTTTGAATTAAATGTGTGACCAAGTGCAGCGTCTGGAGAATAGGCAGAGAATGGATAAATTCTTGTTTCCTGCTTCTTGCTTTTCCGTTTGGCTGGAGGCTGTGATGGATAGGGTAAAGCATGTAGAAAAATGAGAGATAGAAAGGACTTTGTATATGTTTGTTCCTTTAAATTATAAAAGATTGTACACTGATATGAGTTTAAATTGGAGAGGTGCATATCTGATGAAAACCTGGATGAAGAAAATTTATAATCATTGTTGAAACTAACACTCTTTCCCAGGGGATAGGAAATGACGATGAATTGGAAGTGCTTTAGTTTTCATTATCACGTATTAGGAAATCTTGTGTAGTTGCTAATTTCTTTTATAACTGAGAAATTCCTGAGGCACAGTGGCTCACGGTACAAAACTTGGAGGATAATGGGCCCATCCCTCTACCCTTCTCCACCTAAATATCACACATTTTTTCTGCAGAAGAGTTTGAATCCGTGACATGCATCTAACCCACACATCTTATCAGCCGAAGTCCTAGGGGCTTGTGCAGTTGCTACATTTATATTTATTCTCTTGGTGTTAAATAAGACATGTTCTAAGGCACTGAGAACAGATTGAAGGATACAAATCCTCCCAACCTAATTGTGCTGATTTAATAAAAAAAGATCCAACTTAATCTATCCAAGCAGCAGTTACCTATGCAATTCATGGAGATGATCTACTGTCTTTGATTGTATTATCTTGTGTATGAAAAGGATAGCGCTATAGATTTAGAATATCATTGATCAATATGCCTATGCTGATGCCTGTTTCACCCTTTTTATTGTACACAACTCTTGGTTGTAGTGTGATAAAGTTGAGAAAGGGAAAGGGTGGCTGACAGCATGTTTTGAGTTTGCTTTCTCTTACTGTCATATTTAGCTCTGATCTGACATACGAGATGTTTATTTACTTCTACGCGTGAATGTCAATTGTAAAAAAAAACATGGCTAAATCTATCTGCATTCACGTTTACATGCTGACTGTGTAGGTCTTTCTGTTTGCTTGACAAACTAGGAGTTGCCAAGTCAGCCATCTGTCAAGTTTCTTGTCAGGCCTTTGTAAGGCTTAAACAAAACCGAAGGACTGAACAATAGCCACATCGTAATACTGGTTAAATTGGTTAAAAAAAATTCATTTGACTATTCTGTTGAAAGCGATGCCATGCATGATGTTATTTATCCAGAAAATCTGCATTTAGCCTGATGATAGATTGATTCATTCCTTTTGGCATTTCTCAGTGTGTACGTTTTAGCTGCCAAAACTACCTCTACAAAATTAAGGTTTAAAAAAAAGTAAAAAGAAAGAAACAGCCATTGCTACCAGGGCCTCGTTGTGTTTAATTTCCCAGAAAGATGCCTAGTGTCCATATTAGGTGTATGCAGTCTGAAATCTGGATTGCTGATTTCCCTCATTGGACCGTTTTATCAGTTCATATTAGTTATTCTAGATTGTACTACGTCCCTTCCATGCATGGTGCTGCATATGTGATTGATCAAATAACTTGATTCCAGAATAGGGGCTCCTCTAGTCCTTAAACCAAAAGGAAAATCCTTGAAGATCTCAGCTTTCAAGAGCAACAACCAAAATGAGTCTGGAGGCAGAGTCAGCGGGACAAAATCCCTGAAGAACTCAGTAAAACTTTCTTATGTACCACATGAGAGTGAAGAAACCTCTGTGGAATCTCCACGGGCACAAAATGTTCCGATTTCTTACCCCGCGGAAGCAGACGAGACTACAAGTTATTCTGCCATACAAAACATATTTAAGAGCTGGTTAACATTGTTGCGTACACCTCCACCAAACCAAGTTACGCATGAAACGGTGGAAGAGCCATATACCACAGAAACGTCAGAAACACAAAAGATGGTACAAGAGAAAGAAAGAGGTTTCATAAAGGCGGTCTGGTGCTACTTTCTGAGTCTGGATGCAACAATAAAGATACCTGTATTGACATTGTAAGTATTGGTGTATTTCTTGTTAATGTGTGTCTTTTTACTACCTGCTTTTGCCCGTCCCCTCTCTCTCTCTCTCTCTCTGTGTCTGTGTATGTTTATGTCAGATTTTTGTCTTGAGTTTGGGGGAGTGTCTCTCTGTTATGTGGTCTTTCTTTCTACTTAATATGCTCCTTCATCCATTGATTTTTGGATTTTGAGATGTTACATAGACATTCAAAATATCTTCTGCAATCTTTTTAATGAGTTTAAATATTCCCTTGCTGTGTGCAAATGATCTGCTATTTTGCTATAAAATGGAGCTCCTGAGCATCCTTTTTTTTAATAATTAAAAGAATGTCTTCTTTTCAAAGAATGGAGGTCTGAGCTTTCTGGACTTTGTCTGTCAGAATAGAAAATTGTTGCTTTGCTATTACGTGTGTGTTGTTATTTATCCGAAAGTTGGAAAATATGTCTTTATAGCAGTCAGGCATTGAATGTACGAAATAGAATGGTTCTGCTGTCTTTTGCTTTCATTGTGATCCTGCATAATAGATGTTTACGCTGCCTATTCTCTCACTTTGCAGTGTTCCTTTGTATGTTGGTGTTACTCTAGTAAATGGAGCTGAAGTATCTAAAGAGTTGACCCCTCTCTGGATTCTTGGACCATTGATTCTTGCTTTGTATGTTAAGATGCTCCGGGGCATATGTGCACTCTATGTATTCAGCATCAAGCAGACGGTTAACGTGGTCAAGAACTTGCCTAGGTATTCCCTATTAGCCTATGACTATGTTGCTCGCGGGAAGCTCAAAGAACATATTAGAGCGCTTTTGCTGCAACCGTTGGTAGATATAAAGAACTTGGATTACAAAGAGGCAGCGAAAAGAAAGACGAAGGATATACAAGTGTACTTGGTGGAGAAGTACCTGGACTATGTTGAATCAATATGGCCATATTACTGCAGAACGATCAGGTTTCTGAAGAGGGCAAATCTAATCTAGGTGTAAGACTATTATATCTTTCCAATATTCTGTCAACGGAAAAGCACATTCAAATACGGAATATTTTTTGTTTAGTCTTCTCCTTTACTTGTATAATTTTTTGTAAGCAGTGCCTTTAGGAATCGTCTGTTGAGAACCCCCAGTTTGGGCTGGGGTTCTCCTCGAGAGCAGAAAGACAGGTTTCTGTTGTAACTTAGTGGACATCTGAAAGTGGGTTGCATGCGTTTTTTGTTGTGGACGAGTTTTGCTCCTTTAATTCGTTAAGCATCCCCATCGTTCCTCGTCTTATGTTATGAGTAGTCTATAAAAATTTATTAAGATGACAACAAAGTAAACAATAGAAAATCTAATCCCCCCCCCCGCCCCCCAACCCTCCCAAAACACACCCATCGGGTGGATTCATAATGTTTTCTTATCACCCACTCACCATATCCTTCGGCATGGCCTTGATTTGCTTTTTTTGGCCGGGATTGTATAAGCAATTCTCATCTACCGCGCATTTTCATCCCCCCCCCCCCCCCCGAAGCCCCAAAAACCTTTCATGAAACACACACACACACCCATCCACTATTCCTTCGGTATGGCCTTATTGGCTGGGAATGTTTGAAGTTCCAACTTTTTCTCATCTCTGAACTCACCAACGGTATGCAAGTTGAAATTGATTCTGAGGGATTAAATTGTTATATATGTTAATTGTTCACCTTTTAAAAACTTAAAAGATAACAAGTTTTCGAAAAACTTGTTGCAGGCTCCTTGTAGCGTAGAGGAACAAAAGACTTTATAACAAGAAGGATAGAAACCTCAAAATGATGATCCAAACATATATAATCGAATTAATTAAGTAATATTGTTCTCCCTATAAATATCTGATATTCATTTAACTCTTTGTTATTTGATAAGTTAAAAATATTAATATATAAATATATTTATATTAGGTTTCTGGGTGTTTTGAAACGTAGTATCTTTTGGTGGTCTTTCAAAATGCGTCTTTAAGTAGACAAGTTTAATTTTGAGTTTGCATATATATCAAAGAATAAAGGTTGTGGTCGGGGGAAAGAGAGGATTTCAGGCATCTTTTGGCCGCCCATACGATAACTAAACTATGCGTAAGGAAGCCTGCCTTTTTTTTTTTTTTTTTTTTAAAGAGTTAGTTTGGTTCAAAACTTAAAACGTTATTTTTTAGGGAGTATAAAAAAGTTATGGATCGAAGGAAGTGCATAATTTAATTTTTCTTATTTTTTACAATTAATAGCTATACAAATATGTGAGTTAGTCCAAAAAGTCCCTTTTTTTTTTGTGGGTACAGATGTGAATGGTGTGGAGAATGGGATTTGAGATAGTAAGAGTAGTTTGGACATGGTTTGAAACCATGGTTTCAAAACATGGTTTCAAACCATGTTTGGACTTGCAATTTGGATATTTTTCTAGACATAAAAACCCCACAAATTGTTATAAAAACATTTATTATATAAATAAAAAGTTCATAACAAAATTAGTACACTACTAGAAGGCCTTTTTTAAAAATACAACATCAATTAATGAATTTGTTTTAAAAAAAGTGAATAGTAATGTAACTTTAAAATGTCTATTTTACATAAATAAAGGTTGGTGAAATAATGAGATTTAAATGATTGATGGGGGTAATAAAAATATCTACCAACTTATGGGTATTTTTTTACAAAATATAAACTTATGGGTTAAATTTTATATTTAAAAAAAAATTAAAACCATGGTTTGCAGATGTGAATGGTGTGGAGAATGGGATTTGCGATGGAATTGAGTTCGACATTTAGTGGGCAATGCTATGAGTCTGCTCATTGTGTGGCAACGTGCGTTAAAGAGGGATCTCCTCCAGGACTATGTGCGTGGCAAGTAGTCCACTGTGGATATGTTTGCATGTGTGAATATTACTGCTGAATTAAATTACCAACTTAATAATGTTGATCAAATCTAATAAAATATACAAATTAGAGCATGTTCTTACATATTAAAAAAGAGAAGCTGTACAAATGTTCTTAAGTGCAGAATCAGATTTTGTTTTCAAGAAAAAAAATAATAGAGGTGAATAATTGGTCTTGCTGATACTTGTTTTTAATTAATTACACATGATTAGAAAAAGAAAGAAAAAACAAAGTCGCATCTTTTTGTATCTACTATGTTGTTATGTTAATAAAATATACTTCATTTGTTTTAGTTTATGTGTCTTACTTTATTTTTTAACCTGTTTAAAAAAGAATGTTACTTTATATATATTTAGTAACTTTTTAATTCCAATAACTGATCACATGACCTATTTAAGATCACACGATTCAAATTAAAGGACATTTTACTACAACACACACATATTTTATTTGAGATCACAAGATTCAAAAGTCTCTTTTATTTTCTTAAATTTTGTGTTCAATCAAACAAAGACATATAAAATAAAACAGAGGAAGTAACACAGTTTCTAAGTTTAGCTTTAATTTTATGCAATTTAGTTGTCCTAGCTGCTGATCATGTTTTGTACTATTAATAGTTTGACCTTGTTAAGGAAGGTATAATAGGTTGCTTGTACATTTGAATCGTTTTATGGCTATTGTGTTTAAAAAAAAGGTCAATATAGCAGTCTTTTGTGTATATTCTCATCTTTTCTAGGTATCATCAAAGATTTTGTTCAAGTTATGCGATACTGTGTGTAGCAGAGATTAAAGTACGGCGAAATTTAATTAATGCCACTGTGAGAAACATCGTTGGTGGACAAAAATGGACATGCTTTGAGCACCACCATATGAACGGAATATCAATATGACAATTTATAGTCTAAAATGTCAATGTTGTAACTTTCACTTGTGTCGTATTTTCTCTCTTAGGCAGCCACAAGTGGCACACAGCTGAATTTTGTGACTCACCATTCTCTTTCGTGACGGGTACGAGAACTACTTTTGTTTAGTTTGTCAACTGATATTTCAACTTTTTCTCCAGGATAATCATGATGAATGAACTAAAAACTAACTTGATATGAATGACCACCCCGACTGATGCAAACTCGCGCTATGTAATATTCATTTAAGAGGAAAACACTCCTTACCAAAGGTTTTTCCATTAGCAAATTTCGAATTGGGGATCTTTAATTAAGGATGGATCAATCTCGTTCATCCCATCACACCCTTTAGTGATGGATGCTTGTTTCACGTGGTGTTTAGAATATATTCAAAATCGACTATAAATGTCATAAAGTAACTTTAGCGAAAGTTCGAATTTGGAACTCTTGAAATTGCTTTTTGTTCAGATTCACGCACTTAAGAAACAACAAAACTAACTAGCCGCAGAAAAAACAAATAAACGCCCAGTAATCTTTCTTGAGTTAATTTGCTGAACAAAAGTAGAAGTGGTCGCACTTGTACAGTTTTATTACCGAATCTTATTTATGAACTCTTAAATTTATACTCACAAAATGTTAAGGAAAGAACCCTCCCTAAGTTGTTTTGAATTAAAGAGGGATACTTGTCAATGATTTAACAGTTGGGTATGATCATAATTAAGGGTGGTGTCTTCCATAAAAAATATTTTCTGGGAAAATGTTTTTCGGGAAAATCAGTGTGTTTCTTATTTTTCTTGTGTTGGCACTTAAGTAAAAAATAATAGTCTAAAATTACTTATACATCATCTAGATAAATATTATGGAAGGTGGGAGTGACAAGGAGGTAGGAGCTTGCGGCGGCGGCGGGGCTAGGCAGGGGGCTACGGGCAGTGGCGGAGCCAAGATTTTTATCCAGGGGGTTCAAAAATTCTAAAAGGTAAATATACGAAGAAGTTAGGGGGTTCAACACCTACTATATATACAAAATAAAATAATTTTAAGTTTGAAAATACACTGTAATTTTTCGCCGAGGGGGTTCGGAACCCCCTGGATATAAGCTGGCTCCGCCCCTGGCTACGGGGGTGGGGGTGAAGATAAGGTGTTAAAGGGTGGAGAGGGGACAATTATTTGTTTTCCCTATTGTTTACAACAAATTTTCCAAATAAGAAAAATAAATTGCAACCACAAATATAAAGGGATTTTATTTATCAAGATTGTGAGGACAAATCTGTTCATCCCTCGATTCTTCTCTCTTATTTTTCTCCGTAATTCGAGGGCCGTCAGTGGCGTATTTCTCGAATGTGTAGACATCTGGCAGGAATTTGAAAAGGCATTATTTGATGCCTTGATCTCTTGTAGATACCCATGAGTTTATGGATATTCGAGATTTGACTTGATCTCTTTGTGAATACCCATGAGTTTATGGGATATTTGAGATATGGCTTGATCTCTTCGGAATACCCATGAGTTTAAGGGATATTCGAGATATGTCTTGATGTCTTTGTGAAACCCAAGAATTTATGGGATATTCGATATGTGTTTTGATCTCTCTGTGAATACCCATGAGTTTATGAGATGCCTTTTCAAGGGAATATGTCTCCCTTTATATAAGGCGTGAGCTAGGGTTTAGGGTAGAGTAGCCTCCAAGAAACCCAACAGACCTTAGAGTTTGAAGATGGCTTGGATTCATCTTATAGAGTCCTACAAAATTTCGATTTCTACACCTTCTTCCACTAGTTAAGTCATTTTCCTCATTTTTAAGGAATTTGTTTTCCAAGAGAAAGTTTTCAATTTTTTTTTACCAACCGAACATGGAAAAATTGGAAAACATTTTTTTCAATTCCAGTTAAACTAGTCTTTCAATAAGAACCAAATCCAAGATTTGAAGTTTATGAATTCAGAATTTTGGTCTCTTGAAGTTACTGATTCTAAATTAATAATATGTACAGATACAATGAATATTTAATACAGATATAGGATTTGGACCAAAGCTACTGAGTTTGACCGAACCCGTAATCAAAGCGCTAGCTCCGCCCCTGAGTTCAATCACGCGCAACTCAATGAAAGTGAAAAAATTATATATGCAAACTTGCGTAACACGAAATATCATAAAATACAAAATGGAGTAGGTTTGTTGTGTTCTTCAACATATTAGTTACGACTCTAAAAGTTCTAAATTCTAATGTAAGATCTTATCTTAAATTTCAGTTCTAGGATGTTTCTACATATCTTAATCATTTAAACAAGCTTTTATGTACTTACCATAGGACTTGACAATTCATGCAATTAGCTTCATGGACTCTCAACTAATACGTAATTTCAACTTCGAAATCACATATTAAGTCATAACGTCAAAATGAAAAGAGGCTTAACTAATTTTGTCTTTAGTAGTACCTAAGCAATTGGTCAAATCCATGAAGTCATCAAGGGATTGGCTTTGTGGTTGCTCAATTTTCGTAGTATCTAACAAGTCGAGTTTAATATCGATCGCATAAAATACACTAGATTGAAAAATCGATAACAAAAATTATCATGGCTTATAATTTATGTGGAGGAGTGTGATTTGTTGCCACAGAGGTTCCTTTTCTCCATTCTTTCTGCTTTCAGAATTTTTTTTCACTTACACTGATCATATTGTCATAAAATTGTCTTTAAATACACTTTACCCTTTGATTAATTTGTATGCTCATATAATTCACAGTGTTTTAAAAAGCGTAAGGCGGGGCCTTTTACATATGCCTCGGCGAGGCGTAAGCCCCGAGGCACTGAGCGTAATTATAAGCTCCATGAGTATTTAATTTTTAGTATATCATAAAATAATATAATTATAATAAATATTTTTAAATATGTAAAATTACATAAAAAATAAAAGAAAATTTGTAAATAAATGAAATATTATATATATATATATATATATATATATATATATATATATATATATATATATTGTGTGTGTGTGTGTGTGCGCGCGCGCGTTTGTGAATAATCAAAGCAATCCATTATACATCACTTACAACTTGTAATTATATATAACATAATTTTAAAAGTATAAACAATACAATGAAATAAAAGCTATTATGAAATGTAAATCAACCCTAACATCTTAACTTTCAAACATTTTTTTTTTTTTTTTTGGTATCAAACTTTTTTCATTAACCACCAAAATGAATAGTTATAAATCCATAGCTAGCTACAACACAGCTTAGCTATCTCAGGATGTACATCACAAAAACAAAGTGTCAACAGTAACAAGAGGCCTAGAAATACACAGCAAACTCATAAATTAAAGCTAAGTAGATATTGTGGCAGTAGTGGTGGAGCTCTAACACAGCAAGTATAAGCAATAGCTCTGGCAATGGTATCAAGAGAAGTTGATCTCCCTTCAAAAATTCTAGCATTCCCTTCCACCCAAATAGCATGAGCACATTCAACAAATATGATCTTGAAACAATTTTACTATAATACTATTCATTTCATCTCCCTATAAGCAAATAATCAATAAACTTTATCAATATTACAATTAAAATGTTACTCCTTCATGAATAAAAATAAAATTACTTTTGAATAGCGAAATAATAAAATATGATAATTTTGATTCATAGGATAAAAGACCAATGACAAGTGAAAATGTACAATTCGGCTATGTATTTTAAAAGAAATATCAAGTGATATTCACCCTCACAATGTTCTCAAATAGTAAATACGCAATGTTACGACTTGTAATTTGAGTTACACCCAGTCTCCTTATATCTATAGATGAAAAACTATTAATATCATTCATTTGTTAGATAATTATGAAGGTCGATGGTTTTAATTAAGGAATTTAAAATTAATTTGTGTAAGAACTGTTAGGCGAGCCTCGAGCGTTGGGCGTTAAGCGTGTTTAGGGCGTACAATCGGGCACTTAGGGCGTAAGCCTCACAGGAACAAAGCCCCGCATATGAGCCCCGGGGCGTTTTGCCAGTGCCCCGGGGTGAGCCCCAGGCAAGTCCTGAAATTGCCTTTTAAAACACTGATAATTCATCACTTAGTTATGAAAAATTAATTTGTCTTTAAATACTATAGTTCGGTATAAACATCATACGTGAATAAACATTTGCATTTTTGTACCTCCAAAAGTTAAAGAGGATGTTAATTAGTTTTCGTAAAATCAAAAGGGATAGAAGTTAACTTCAATATCTTTCCTTTTTAGGTCCCACCTACGGATTATTTTGCAACATATGAAGTCAACTCCTTGATTGTGGAGAAAGCGCATACAATTCAACACATTATGTGAACTTGCCGAATTTGATGTGCGATTCGATTAATATACTTTATCCAAATACGAAAATACAAAATTTATTGAGTTTAACTTTTATCTATTAATATTGTGAGATCTAAAACAAAATTAAACAATTAAGCACCTAAAAGATACTACGTGTAACTCGTTCATAAAAAAGCGAGATGACTAATTAAGGTAGATTATATGCTAGAACATGTTTAAATATACTAATAGCCTAAAAAAAGTACACTGTTTGCGTATATAACTTAAATCTAAATCTATTTAATTCCCTGAAGTGGACTGATTATTAGATTCATAATTTTAAGATATTCCCTCCAATGTCAATGAAATCACAAATAGCATTATATGTCTCTTCATGAAGAAGTCTTCAACAGAAATAATAATTAAGTTGCTGTTATCTCCGTAATATAGTGACTACTTGCTATTAAAATAATTAATGCAATGCACCTTCTCTGTTGGACTTATATCCCCTTATTTGTGACCAATGGTCTTCAGAAGTCAATGTCAATTATCCCTTCTTTTGTTCTTAATTCTAGAGTTGGTTTGCCTTTGTGGCTTCATTCTATTTGTTTTTCTTCAGGTGGAACCTTAGACAAAATACTCAAATTGAGTAAAGACAAATAATTAAAAGCATATTATACCCTAATGTCCAAAGGTGGTTGGATCCCTCCTTTTTAGCCAAAAAAAAAAAAAAAAAAAGTTGTTACCTTGTTTTCTACGGGATAAAATTTTCACTATTTGCCCCAACCCTAATAAATATACGATACATTTTTTTTATTATACAATTTTATCACTAAAATATTATTATCAATATACATTAATTGTCACCTTAAATTATGACTTAATTATGGTAAATTAACACGATTTGATGTGAATATCGAGTATGAATAAATTTTTATCTCTCTACAATCAGGAGCGGCCACAGTTTTAGCTAGGGGTTCGGTAGAACCCAGTAATTTTGGCTCAAACTTCCAGAAGTCAATAATAAAAAAAAAAAGTGATAATCAAGAACCTATAAACTAAAAATCTTGGCTCCGCCTCTACCTACCACGTGCATAGCTTTTTCTTTTCATTGATAGTAAAAGGTTATCGACTAGTCAAATAATGTCGTAACTGATCTTTTTTACTATAAATTAGTAAAACTAGGGAGTTTGGGCTGGATTGATTTTCCCAACTTTTAGTTTTAGATAAGAACTTAGAATTTCAATTCTCCTTTTAACCATCTAAAATTAAAGATATTTTACTTTTGCCAAGTAAAAATATGTAGATTAGTTAAATAGAATTAGATATATTAAGATGCGAAAGGCAAGCATTAGAACGTGAATCCCTTCTTTCTGCTCCTACTTGATGCTAATTTATTTATAGGGGAAGTATAAAAATAAGGGGGTAATTTCATGATGAATAGTTAATGTTTATTTTGTTACACCAAAATCTCTAAAATATTACCCTTATTTCTAATAAAAAGATTCACTGAATTTTGCCTAAGTATCATAAATATCCTCTTTACCAAAAAAAAAAAAAAAATACATAAAGGTGACTTGAAAAAAAAAAAAAGACTAAAAGTATTTTTTTTTTTTTTTAAAATAAAAACATCAGCTTGCATCACTCATGTACGAGATTTCAACCTCATCAAAATATCTTCCCCTTCTATGTTTCCCTACCTCACTATTACCGAATATTATGCAGTTAAATGGGGTAATTTAACTGTGACATTTCATGGTTAATATTCCAATGGTCTATTAAGGAAAATGATTAAACACTTGGGTGACATGATCCAGCAAAGTGAATATTTTCCTTTGTTTAATAGTTTGATTGGACAACGTGTTGTGAATTTATTGATGAGAGCTATTTGCAGTCGCAGAGTCGGGAATTTAGCGAAGGGTGTGCCAAATTTCTTCTCACATGTGTTAAGGCTGTGCAAAATTAAATATATACTTATCATAGCTAACATTTAACCTATATATACCGCGTAGTTTTCCGGCGAAGGGTGTGCACCTGAACACCCTTCGCCTAAGGTGGTTCCGCCCATGGCTAGTTGTCTCTCTAGGGGTTCCTCAAGAAATAAGCACAAACCTGAAAGCTAAGTAGATATTCATGTAGCATGGAGTCAAAATTTTCACTAAAGGGATTCAAAATATAAAAGAATAAATATATAAAGAAGTCAACGGAGATTCATAATCTATTATTACATACATAAAAATAATGTTGACCTTGAGCCCGTTTGGATTGGCTTATAAAAAAATTTGTTTGTTTATAAAGCCGATAAAAAAAATAAGTTGGGTAAAATTAACTTATTTTTTTTTTATGTTCGTTTTATTTTTATAAGTTCTTTTAGATAAACTAAGTTAAATGGGTCCAATTATTTTTTGAGCTTATTTTAAGCACAAAATGATTTTGTGTTTTGGCCGTACCAAACACTCAAAAAAGTCAAAAACAACTTATAAGTTTTATAAGCCAATCCAAACGGGCTCCTTATATATACAATATAAATTTTCGATAAAAAAAGTTCGCATGAACCCTTGGGCGCCTACCACCGTCCCTATTTTCGAGTTATTGTCAATGGAGATCCCTGTATAAAGTTATCTAACTTGTCTTCATATGTTTGTCTTCTTCTGCAAGAATAATCGTCATAAAATTATAGTAACTTCACATTTAAGCCTTAATAATAGGCCCAAATGGACAAAAAAATGTTCACATTCTTTGATCCTAATACAGCCAAAAATAGTTCACATGGTCATTTGGTTGTTCTGAATTTTAAAGAATTGAAATCAAACTGCTCCCTCTTTGAGATATTCAAATGTGGTTACTCTGCTCTTCTGTTTTCTAGTTGTTTTAAATGTGGTATTAGGTGAGATTTGGTTGAAGGGTTGAGAATAATTTCATGCAAATTTCCAATCACAAGCTGACAGAGAATTATACCAAATTATGAAAAATTGATTGGCTCGAGTTTAATAGAACAACTTGAAAGCGCCACTACCTTAATTTTTGGCTAGGTACTATATGTCACGAATAGGTTCACGCGGTTATGAAACTTTGGAGTTGTTAAAATTTATTTTAAACTAGAATTACATCGTAAAATTGCATTCAATTTCGTAAGAGGTAAGTACGAACTCGCCTTAGGCTTGATTATGTATGAGGTAGGTTCTCAACATCTCAAGGTCATTGAAGAGGACTGAAGTTTCAAGTAACTAACACTCGAATAGGTGAGATGTCAGCCGTGTACACACTTTACGCCTTTGACTTTTAAGTATTTGAGAATATATCAAATTGAACATGTCCTTGTTCTATAATTTAGAGTTTATTAACTTACTATTATTACGTAAACATGTCATTATGCCAAGACATTTGAGTTGTTATTTTGATGGATAAATTATAGGATTCATATTTAAATTATGGAGGAGATAAAGAACAACAAGCTAGCTAGATGGTTTGTTGCAAATAATATACTATAATGGATTTATACCAATTATGTTGACGAAAGGGTGAAGCTTAATTGACCATATCTCTTCAGAAAGTCAAACCTGATCTGATCTTTTGCAATAGATTCCAAAGATTTTCATTTTTCATAACATTCTCTTTGTATCTAGTAGTAGTTCAAGAATTACATCAACTTGACTAGAGGGCCCTCAGAGTTTAGAGCTCCAGAGAGAAGCCCACTTTTTTCTAGAGAAAGGCCCACTTTCTTGATCGTTTTGCAGGGGCAAGTGGGACACTTCCCATAACTTTTTTGTTCTTGTTTAACTATTTTTTCAACATAGCCATCACAATATCTTATCTTCATACACTTCATCATCTAAAAAGCTACTAACACATGCTCCATAATTCTATGATTGCCCTCGGACCTAAAAGAAAAGAAAAGTTACAGTGTCACACCTTTTACCTAGAACTTGGAAAGTGAAAAGATGGAATAGTCATAAAGAAGTATTATTAAACTCAGAAAACTTTTCATGCTCATCGTCATCAACTTTATTGAGAAAGATGATTAGGCAGGACTACTTCTATTAAACTATTTAAACTCCAAGTTCCTTTTTGCCTTTGCCAACTTAGGACACTGTTAATTTTCCTCCTATCTCTATTAGCAAACATATGAGCTTCATGCTACTCATAGTTTTCCATTTTAAGTGAAAACACCTCCACAAATATTCTTTCATAAATTATGCATTTGTCAATTTAAGTTCCAAGATTGTCTTCCATAGTTCCATTCACAAATATTGACATGGGAAGTGTTCATCTTTCTTATCTGCTGCTTTTCTTGACAACACTTGGTGTTGTTCTAGCTGGTTCTTCTCCAAATGGTTCAGATTCTTATTGGCTTTTGCGAATAAAGTCAAAATTTGTTGATCCATTTGGAGTTCTTGAAAACTGGTCTGAAGGAACTAGCATATGTACCTGGAATGGAGTGGCATGTTCTGATGATCAGTCTCATATTGTGGGCCTGAATCTTTCTGCTTCAGGACTAGAAGGTCCAATATCTCAAGAATTCGCGCATGTCACTTCTCTTCGAGTGATTGATTTATCGGACAATTTTCTTAATGGAACAATCCCTCCTGAATTAGGAGAGCTTCATAACTTGGAGGAATTGCTTCTTTTCTCCAATTTTCTCACTGGTGAGATTCCTTCGGAGATCGGTCATTTGAGAAAGCTGCAAGTTCTTAGAATTGGAGCTAACATGTTGACAGGCCAAGTGATACCAGAAATTGGTAAACTTTCTGAGTTGAGAGTCTTGGCTCTTGCTTATTGCCAATTCAGTGGAAAAATGCCAAATGAGATTGGTAACTTGAAGCATCTGATAAATCTTGACTTGCAGCAAAACAGTCTTACTGGCCCCATACCAGAATCAATTGGCGGCTGCAAAAATCTTCAAAATTTTGCAGCATCAAATAACAGAATTGGAGGTCGTATTCCTTCCTCAGTTGGTCAGCTCGAATCACTCGAAATCTTGAACCTGGCAAACAACAGCTTTTCTGGTT
Organism: Lycium ferocissimum; assembly: GCF_029784015.1. Classification (NCBI taxonomy): domain Eukaryota; kingdom Viridiplantae; phylum Streptophyta; class Magnoliopsida; order Solanales; family Solanaceae; genus Lycium; species Lycium ferocissimum. The sequence goes on along the minus strand of NC_081346.1, from coordinate 10,723,763 downwards.
TAATTCCTGTTGAGTTGAGCCATCTCTCCAATTTGAAGTACTTAAACTTGTTTGGTAATGAATTGGAGGGAGAAATCCCTTTCGAGCTCAACAAGTTGGTTCAGCTCGAAACATTAGATTTATCAAATAACAATCTTTCAGGAACCATATCCCTTCTCAACACTCAGCTGAAGAATCTTGAGACTTTAGCACTCTCTGGAAACTTCTTAACAGGAAGCATCCCGAGTAATTTCTGTCTCCGCGGTTCAAGCTTAAGCCTACTTATTCTGGCTGACAATAAGCTATCAGGCAACTTCCCCATGGAGCTACTAAATTGCACGTCCTTGCGACAGCTGGATCTCTCTGGTAACAACTTTGGAGGAATGCTGCCACGTGGCCTCGACAGGGTAGAAAGTCTCACGGACCTCCTGCTCAACAATAACAGCTTTACTGGAACCATACCGCCTGAGATAGGAAACTTGACTAACCTGGAAGATTTGTACCTGTTCCATAACATGCTCTCTGGTGGAATTCCAGTTGAAATTGGAAAGCTTCAGAGGCTGCGCGAACTGTACCTCTACGAAAACCAGTTGTCAGGAAATATCCCAAGAGAATTGACAAACTGCACCAGCTTAACGCGAGTTGATTTCTTTGGTAATCAATTTTCCAGCTCTATTCCTGATGCCATTGGTCGGCTTAAGAATCTTGAAATTCTTCAGCTAAGGCAGAATGAGTTGTCTGGTCCAATTCCATCAAGCTTAGGCTACTGCAAGAAGCTTCAAAAACTGGCTTTGGCTGATAACAAACTTTCAGGATCATTGCCACCAACTTTCAGATTTCTCTCAGAACTGGACCTGATTACTCTTTACAACAATTCCCTTGAAGGTCCACTTCCTGAATCTCTTTCCCTTCTGAAAAATCTCAGCAAAGTTAACTTTTCTCACAATAAGTTTAGTGGAAGCATTTCTCCCCTAGCTGGTTTAAATTCCCTAACAGCTCTTGACTTAACAAACAACAGCTTTTCTGGTCTTCTCCCATCTGAGTTAGCCTTGTCAAATAATCTAACCCGTCTTCGCCTTGCTAATAATTTTCTCACTGGAGAACTCCCTTCTGAATTTGGACAACTTGAAAAGCTTAGATTTCTTGATTTATCGTTCAACAATTTGACCGGAGATCTAGCACCTTCCCTTGCTGGCCTAAAAAACCTTGGCCATTTTCTCCTTAGCTCTAATCAATTTTCGGGAAAAATTCCCACATGGTTAGGAGGTATAGAAGGTCTTGGTGAGCTCGATCTTTCCTTCAACAACTTCACTGGATCAGTTCCAGTAGAACTTGGAAGTTGTCCGAGATTACTCAAACTTACTCTCAGTAACAACAGATTATCAGGTGCCGTACCACAAGAATTGGGAAATCTCACAAGTTTAAATGTCTTGAATCTTCAAAGAAACAATCTTTCTGGCTCCATTCCTTCAACTCTTCAAAAATGCCAGAAGCTCTATGAGCTAAGGCTCTCTGAGAACAACTTAACTGGCTCAATCCCTTATGAAATCGGCTCTTTATCCGAGTTACAAGTGATACTAGACCTGAGCAAGAATCAACTTTCTGGTGAAATTCCTTCATCACTTGGAAATCTTGTGAAGTTAGAAAGACTAAATCTTTCATTCAATCAACTTGAAGGAAAAGTCCCACAATCATTTGGAAGGTTATCAAGTTTGCATATTCTCAATCTGTCGTATAATCATCTCCAAGGCTCAATTCCTTCCACATTTTCAGGATTTCCACTGAGCTCTTTCATAGGTAATGATCATAAGCTATGTGGCCCACCATTATTATCCTGTTCTGAAATAAAGGGACATGAGGGAATTTGGCAGCTATCAAAAGCTGGTGTTGTAGGGATAACAGTGGCCATTGTGTTTACTGCCACAGTCATATGCATGGTTCTGCTTTACATCATGCTGAGAATATGGTGCAATTGGAGAAAAGTTACAATTTCATGCTCAGAGACTGGTGGATTTGAGAGTAAAAGTAGAGAAGGGGAAAATTGGGTTTATGGAGAAGAGATTAAAAGTGGGAGTAAATATTGGAACACCACGTCACTGACTCCATCTAAAGGGAAGCAAACATCTAAAGGGACATGCATGTTTAACCTTAGTGTGAGTTCATCAGACAGCACAGAAAAACCATTAGTTTGAAGAGGGTATTTTATTTGCTTTGATCATTCTTGAATTTTCTATTTTCTCTACTTTGTAAATTTTTTATTTTTGATATGTTCAGATAATTTGTTTCTGTGGGGTAATGGGGTTTGCATGTAAAGAGCAATCATCAAGGAGAGACTCATGATTATGAGATATATATGTTATGTCTACCACGTAGTGAAGAAAATCAGCAAATTGATTCAACCATTGCTTCCATTTTCAAAAGGTACTTTTAGCATGGTGTAAACAGTTTGAGGTCCAAAATTTCTGGAAATTAAAATTACTTTTTACATTATGGAGGTTGACTGTTGACAAGCATATGATAGTTGTCGAAGGTGGGGTGGTGGTACATAGATGTAGTGTTTTCCTAATAAATGAGTAGTATACGATGATAATAATGTCAGCACATTAAATTGTTCGCCTATTTGATGTATTGAGGAAAATTGTTTTCAAACATTAAAATAACCAGATATTGAAAATTACTATGCTAATCATGAAAAACGATATTTATCGAGAACATATAGACAACATACAAAATGTAGCGTCGTGGACAATGGCTATCTCGATTATGAATGTGTTGTCGACCATAAATACAAACAAAACTTTCATTCTTATCTCATACCATAGAGTGCTCCTTCTTTTGCCAAAATGATGTGAATGGGTCGACTCCCTGCATGCTTTTCCCATTAGGAAAGTGTCAATTTTCGGCCGAGTTCAATTAAATATCATGAATTGATTTTAAATTTTGAATATTGATTATATTATATAAAATTTGCCATTTAAATATTCACTCTAAAAGAATTAAATTCATTAAGCAAGATGGTTCAGACTCCAAAGTTTTTTTTTTTTTTTAAAAAAAAAAATTAAAAAAATCAAAAAACCAACCTTCGGGCGTGCTTACGTGTGAGGATTGGGACTATTGCTGCTGAATCACGCCTATCATACCATTGTTCTATACGTGTCATCTCCTGACTTGCCTACACATCAAGACCAGATTTTACCTCACACACTTTTCTCAATAGAAAGGTGTTATATTTTCTGCCTGAGTTCCATTCAATATCATGAATTACTTTTAATTTTGAATAATTGATTACATTATATAAAATTTTCCATTTAAATATTCAAAAAATACGAGTTCTGACTCTAAAAGAAATTAAATTCATGAAGCAAGAAGAGTCTTCTCTATACTTTTGCCATTAGGAATGGAGATTTTTGCGCGGAGTGCCCTTCTTTTGGGGTGGTCTTTAAATTTTGCCCCTCATATTTGTGGTCTTTAAATTATCTCATATTTTTGTCTTTAATTTTTGCCCTTCGCATTGCAACTTTGAGCTTTATGGCCCGAAATAATGAGGTTACGAGTTTGAACCCCCGCTCAAGCATAAATTAAAAAAAAAAAATCGCAAGACAAGGTTTGGGTCGCTTGTATGGGACCGGCATACTTTTGTTAAGGAATTACACATTTATCTGGGACCGCATACTCATGCCTTATATAGGCGGACTTGCATAAGTATGCGGGTCCCAGCATAACTTTGATAATTCCTTCACAAAGTTACGCCAAATGTGGGGCATACTTTTAACGGGCGAAACTTTTATGCCTAGATTAGGCATAACTTTGGGGAATGGTCAAAGCATGTGTTTAACCTAAGATACTTTTATGCCAAATGCCGCCCATAAGGCATAAGTATGCTGTCCCAGATAACTTTATAATCCTTCACAAAGTTATCTTGGGGCATACATTTTAGTAAAACTTTTTATAATGTGGATCCCAAGATAAACTTTTGAATGAATTATCAAAGTTTTTAACCGGCATACTTATGCCAAGTTACGCCCATAAGGCATAAGTATGCCTCTGGTCCCAGATAACTTTGGTAATTCCTTCACAAGTGTATGTATTGGGGGCATAGCGAAATTTAAACTTGCCTTGCGAATTTTTTTTAAAATTTTGACACGTGGGTTCGAACCTGAACCTATGGGTTTTAATGTAAGGACAAAATTTAAAGATTTCAAATATGAGGGGCAAAATTTAAAGACCACCCCAAACAAAGGGCAATTCTGCGAATTGCCCGATGTTTATCTCATGAGAGCCCAATGGGCTTATTTTATCTGAAGGTAATTGGCCCAGTACAAGCCCATAACTTGTGTCCGTTTAAGAAGTCGGTCGACCCGAAGGAAACCTATAAATACGAGAAAATCCTTGTACGAGTGGGACTGGAACATGTGTTCCTTAAACTCACGTCGTTTATTTTCCCTTGGGGGCTTTTCTTTTTACAGAAAAATCCTAGTTCGTAGAGACAGTTGAAGAATATAATTTACAATCCCTCTGTTTACATCAACAAATTCAACTCTGTCAAATTCTTGTGTTTTCTGCAAATCGCAGTCGAGTTCATGTGTTTTAGGGTTAAGGGGTTATAAATTGCCACCTTCAATCCTACGTTGGATGAAGAAATTGCCTCTCTTTTCAGAAAAGTTGTTAAGAAAAGGGAGATGGTTGTGAAACGGAAAACTAACAAGAAAGAAATCGACGAAGAAATTGATAGGGAAAATTGGTTTATTACATCCAAGAAACAGAAATCCCATGATGTTTGTGGGTCTCCTGGATTCAGAGATTTTAGCTTTCAATTGAAAGGGTTGCAAAAGTTTTTGCCCCAAGTTCAAGACTACCCTTTTTCAGCAGAAATTAGTAAAGGCCGGATACCAAGTCCAAGATCCCATCTTTTTCCTGAGATCAAAGTTAAATGGAGGAAAATCAATATATGCTGCTCGGCGTGTAAGAAAGTCTTTAGTAGTCTTAACGAAAATTCGTTATGCGACGACTGCAGAGGGAAATCGGATAATATAGCTGTAATTTGCAATGGCATGGAAGGGATTTATTTTCCAGCACTTCATATGGTTCAGTGCAAATGTGGTTCATGCAGCTCTAAGAAGCAGAAAGTTGGTGAATGGGAAAGGCATGCTGGTTCCAGAGCGAAAAAATGGAAGGCCAGCATTAAGGTGAAGATGTCTATGCAGCCACTTGGTGAATGGGTTGCGAATAATGATGCTCATGGAATTACTCCTTTGAAATTAGATAAGCAGCAATTGATTTCCCTCTTGCAAGAAAAGTACAAACCTGTTTATGCAAAGTGGACCTCAGAACGTTGCGCCATTTGTAGATGGATTGAAGATTGGGACTTTAATAAGATTATTATATGCAATAGGTGCCAGATTGCTGTTCATCAAGAATGTTATGGCGCTAAAGGGGTTCGAGATTTTGCTTCTTGGGTTTGCCGGGCTTGTGAAACTCCACAAGTTGACAGGGACTGTTGCCTCTGCCCTGTCAAAGGGGGTGCATTGAAACCTACTGATGTTGATCCCTTTTGGGTTCATGTTACTTGTGCTTGGTTTAGACCCGAAATCGTTTTTGTTAATCATCAGAAAATGGAACCTGCCATAGGACTTTTCGCGATTCCCCCAACGTACTTTCATCAAGCATGCAGTATATGCCAACAGACTCATGGTTCTTGCATACAATGTTCCAAATGCACAACATCTTATCATACCATGTGTGCCTTACGAGCTGGATACTACATGGAAATGCATTGCTCAGAGAAGAACGGAACACAAACAACTAAATGGTTATCGTATTGTGCTTCTCATAAAGCCCCAAGTGAGGATAACATTTTAGTCATGCGAACTCCAAACGGTGTTTACTCGAACCAAAATAATCTTCATAGGAGAAATGGAGGCCGACTCTTGAATTGTTTGAGGCTTATGCCTTGTGAGGCATCATCGGTTGAAACTAACGAACCAGATCCTTTCTCTGCAGCTAGATGTCGAGTTTTTAGACCATCAACGAATAAGAATTTTAAACCGGAGCCAATAGTCCATATGCCATCGAGGCCTCGCCATCACTCACTAACGGCCATACAGAGTATAAGCTCAAAACAATATCAAGAAGAAAGGAATTTTCCAACGTTAAGAGATAGATTGCATCATTTGAGTAAAACTATAAACCATCGGATTTGTTTTGGAAAATCCGGTATACACGGATGGGGTCTCTTTGCGAAAAGAGAGATTCAAGAAGGACAAATGGTAGCTGAATATGTTGGTGAGAGGATTAGGGGAAGCGTTGCTGACCTTAGAGAACGTCGCTATAGGTCACAAGGCAAGGACTGTTACTTTTTCAGGATTAATGAAGAAGTAGTTGTCGATGCTACGATGAAAGGAACCATAGCGAGATTAATCAACCACTCATGCATGCCAAATTGTTTTGCAAGGATCATGAGTCTTGGAGAAGACGAGGATCGGATCGTTCTTATAGCTAAAATGGATGTTTCAGCAGGGGATGAGTTAACGTTTGATTACAGGTTTGAGGCTGATCAGAATGATGAACCTAAAGTCCCTTGTCTTTGTGGAGCTCCCAACTGTAGGAAATTCATGAATTAGAGTAGCATAGGCAGAGATTATTGATTGTTACTTCCTAACTGTTGAGGATTGTGGGGTTATTTTCATCTTCACCCACACTCCAATTTATTGTTTAGTTTTATTCTTTTGTTTATGCTTAACATGCAAATATCTATATAACTTCATAGCTGTTTCAGCCAAGAAAGAATTTGTAGAATAGTAAGAGTATCTACTCTCGCATTTAATGCAGATATTCTTTACAATTGCTATCAAGCACTGTATCTTATGGAGACAACTAATTGCTTCATTAATTATGTGATAATTAATTTGGTTAAGCAATCAACTTAATTCTTTTAGTAATTTATGTGAATCTTTTATGTTGGAATTAGTTATGATAATAAATGTGCCGGCTGATATATGTGGACTAGTTTCTGGACAGGTGCGTGTATATCTTGTGTAAAGTATAAGAAAGTGATATTAAAAATTCAATTGTATACATATTCTAAGATAATTTGTTTGAGTTATAATATAGTAATTGTTATAAATATTATTTATTATTATGGATGTCTATCTTTAGGAGAAATATTAGGGTTAGTGACTTTAGGATCAAGTCACTTTTTCCCTATAAATATAAAGGTTCTCCTTCATTGTAAATCAATCCCTAACAAGAGAAATAAGAATTCTCCTCTCTTCTCTTTTTCTCTACAAATATTCTTGTTCTTTGCTTTATTATTTTATAACACGTTATCAGCACGAGTCTCTATTAATTTTCAATCTCCATCGTGATGTATTGGTTGAGCATATCAACCAACAATTCGGTTTGTCATCCTTATGCCTGGTACGCTTCCCAGAAATCCATTTTAATTTGATAATGGGTTATATATATATATATTTTGTCAGCGCATGTCTGCCAAAGAATTTGTTGATAAAGTAGTTGATTCTAATGACATATCTTATTCAGTGTGATAATTAGTAGTATATTTTTATCTCCTAATTGTTGTTTTTAACGTAAAGGTTCAACATTAATTATTTATGCTAATTCTCCAGAGTAAATATATTCCTTGTCATGTTAAATTTTATAAGCTATATGCTGCAGTATTTGGATCTACGTGGTCATGTATTTTGATGCATTCTAACAGCCCCAATTACATATTACTATGTCATTACTATGTAAATATATGTTTGCAATGGACATTGGACTATTATGAAGGTAAGTATGATAAATCAACCATAAGCATATTTATGACAGTAATTTTATGGCTATATGATTATTGTGTGATACATTTAAAATTTTATTGTCACGCATTGTTCTTCAAGTACTGATGTGGCAAGTAAGATTATTATCACAGTATTTCATCTTCTGGTTTATCGTGACATATTAAAGAGAAATTCTCTATATTATATATGTATGCCTCGATTTGCTCCAGAAGTAGCAACATCTTTAAAGAGGTATTAAGCTATCATAAATATGATATGGTTAAGGCACGTTCAAATGATTATATTACATTCTCGGAGAATGAGAACTTTTGATAAATATTACAAATACAGATCCATTCCCTGAAGTGAATGTGAGAGCATGTAATAAAGCTTATAAATACGGATGTGCGTTTGCTTGGGGAGTTATAACGACTCATCTCCAGAAGAGATAATATAATTGAGAAGAAAAAAAAATTCTATGTTATATTCCCAAAGTAAGAAACTCAGGAATCTGCTCCCGAAGTAGCAAACTCTAAAATCTGTTCCCGAAGTAGAAAATTTTGAACTTTACTCCTGAAGTAGTAAAACTTTAAACTTTACTCTTGAAGTAGTAAGTTTGAAATTTACTACTAAAGTAATAAGATTTTGAAATTTACTCTTGACTGTAGTAAGACTTTGAACCGTATCGAGGAAGTTAACTTTGTTGACAACCATTTATATTGCAGCCTCTGTGACGAGTGCACCAATAAGTTGCACGGGTGTGAAGGTCTCATCTAGATATAGAAACTTGTAATCGAGTTGAATAACTTAGGCAGATCCAAAAGGCAACAACGTAGATGCCAAAAAGCGAGGATAGAACCAATTCAAATATTGACTCTTTTGATCAGTAGTCCTATATAATTATTCTTAGAAGCAGTTGCAAGTGAGGACCAATTTATTAATTGAGATCAAAATATGCTTGTGCTACTTTCTACTGTGCTTGAAGTTTATTTTGATTTGCTTATCCATAATTGTTAATTTTGAATTTTCTTATAGACGTAGTGTTAAATTTATGCTCATAATCATCAGAAGTGGTGGTATTTCAATATGTTTCTTGTGGTTGAGAGAAATAATGAGCTATTGAAAATTGTGTATAAAGCTCATCTAAATGATCAAGTTTCATTCCCCGAAGTGAATAAAGAAATACCACGACACACCTCCTGGAGAGATAAAACAATGAAGAATAAAAATGTTATTTTGTGGTATGAAGATCATTGTTGCACGTACCTGTCATACGTCAAATCATCTTGGATATTTTTATTTTGTATCAATCTAAGGCAAAAGGATACAAATTTTGTAGAATACTTTCTCCTATAACCACATCAAGATATTATGTTTACTTACTGATTTTCCAGAAGGAAATAACAATTCATACAAAAACTTTCCTGAAGAAAGAAATAACTATGTGGTTGTCGCTGATATAAAATATTCGGATGTTAGTGGGTATTCTCCCTGAAGGAGATATTTACCATAGAAGTTGATGATAGAAGTACCAAAGACTGTATAACTTAATGTTTACGTTTTGTCATGTATGAATTTAAGAATGTCATTATGATATTCATCTGGTTGCAACTTTTTTTTTTCTTTTTCATGACACCAGCGATGTGAAGATAATATTTGTTAGTACAAAATCAATTAAGGGCTCCAGTAGAGCTAACTATTTATCTAGAAGATCATGGCACTAGTACTGTCCAAACAATGTGTGATTATGGGGAATAAATTAAAGGCTCCTAAAGAGCTTATATACTATTATGTAATTCGTTCTAGATTGTAATATACGAAGTTGTTATGATCGAAACACAAGTCGTAGTAAACCTGAAGTTTACTAAAGTAAGTGGCTATCATATTGAAGCTATAAATGATTGGAATATTAAATATCTTCAAAACCATATTGGGTAAGAAATATGTATGTGAATGGTTACCCTCTTTATTCTCCAAACTGTACTACACAAATATAAGCATGATGAATCACATGGTAAACCAGAAGTTTATTGGTGCAAAAAAATAATTCATGTCATAGTAAACCAGAAGTTTACTAAAACATATAACACATGGTATGGTAAACCTGAAGTTTACTAGTATAAATAATTTTATTAGTCGGCATGAGCGGTTGGCCATCCCGATTCAAATATGATGTGAAAATTGAGTATTTGGCGTATATTGAAGAACTAGAAGATTCTTCAAGAATTTATTGTTGTTACTTGTTCTCATGATAAGTTGATTATACTGGCTAAAGTTGGGATTGAGTTCCCTAAATTCTGAAAAAATATAAAAAGTGAATATGGGCCCGTTCACCTGTTATGTGATGTCTTAAATAGATGCATCGATAAGACAGTCACGTGTGCTTTTATTGTCAACCCGCAGTTTGACATATGCAAAGTTACTTGCTCAAAATAATTGAGTTGAGAGAACAATTTTCAGATTATGTAATCAAGATAATTCATCTTGTTAATGCTGGTTTATATGCAAGCTGGTTTGGCGTTAAATGCCTCTACTAAATAGCTAAACCATTGTTTATGAGAACAAAGCTTCATGTGTTGATCTGAAATATGATATATTGCATACAACAACACTTATATGCTTCAGACCAAAGAATTATGATAAATTCTCCCCTCACAATTGGTTCAAGGTCAGGAACCAGATATTTCCATCTAACAATTTTTATGTGTGGTATATGATTAATTAATCTACCGTGATGCACAAAGATGGATTCCCCTAAAGAAGATGGGATATATGTTAGTTTTTGAACATAAAGGGGAGAGAAGAAGCAGCTGAGAAATATGTTATGAATTATCATTAGTATGATCCTCATTCAAAAGATAATTCAACTCAAATGCTAGAAGCATTTGCTGATCCCAAGTTAATTTCTAATTTCAGCTGCAAAATGCTCCTATTAAATTCATATCCCTAAAGGACAGAGTCTACAGCATGCATGAAGCGTGGTAGACTAATTGGTTCCAAACGCAATAGTCATTGAAAAGAAAGAGGAGCAAAATGATCAATGATCATTATAAGGAGACAATGATCATTATAAGGAGGCTATGTGCTCTTGAAGAGCCTATGACATAACACTTCATGAAACCTCGTGAGAGGTTTAGGTAGCTAAAAATAATGGAAGTGATGAGATCTCAATAAGTTATGTCACATTGCGAACTGATACAAATGATATATCGTCGACGATATCTTTGGTACAATATAGCGCAATATTGTAAAAGATTGTGAGGATCTAAATTCTACGTCTATTAAAGCATGCTAATGTAGAAATTATTATCAAGTAATGACGCATCTTGGTAAGCGTAAAGCTTATTGGACCTGCTGTCCAGACACCCGAAGATGTCACATATTTAAATAGAAATAGATGTTGTCACAACCTATATAAATTACTTGACAAAATTATATGAAAATTCCTGAAGAATTTTAAATGCCTGAAGCATATACAAGTTGTAGAAATTTGTTCATAATTCTTATATGAATTAAGTTAAGCAAGGTGAACGCGATTTTATCACCTTAATGAATATTTACTGACTAAGGGCACAAATGACTCTATTTATCCTTACGTCTTTGTGAAAATCAAAATCTGTCATATTGTTGGTGCAAGTTGATTACTTGAATATTATTGAAACTCTTGAAGAGTTCTCAAAAGCAATATATAGGTTGAAAGAAGTTGAAATGAGAAACTTGCAGAATTTTTTGGTCCTGAAGTGCCATATCTTTATGAAATTAATGCATTTATATATTTTGCTATGACTATGAGGGATTATAGTCATACGATGTTGTTTTACATGACAGTCAAATCATATAAAGGTAACATCTGTTTATAAAGCAAGTCAGGAATGCACTTGGAGTGATTTCAATAATATTATATACTAATGCAACTCTATCCAAAGACTGAAGATGCAGTAGCATACATAGCCCAACTAAAGAGAGGATTCATAAAAGCACAAGGCAAGTTTTACCAAAGTTAATCTTCACACACGAGCTCCAGAAGAATGGTGATATCAACGTGCAAGAGATTTGTTCGAGCGATAATATGACTGATTTATTCACCAAGTCTCTACCAATTGCAACTTTCGAGAAGATGGTGCACAAGATTGAGATATGAAGATTCAAGTTTTTGGATTGAAGTTCTCATCAGGGGGAGTTAATACGCGTTGTACTCTTTTTCCCTTTCAAGGTTTTTGTCCCATTGGGTTTTTCCTTGTAAGGTTTTTAATGAGGCAACCAAATGACGTATTATTAGAAATGTGTACTCCTTTTCCTTCACTAGAATTTTTCCCATGGGTTTTCTAGTAAGGTTTTAACGAGGCACATTATCTACCAAATAGACATCCAAGGGGGAGTGTTATAAATATTATTTATTATTATGGATGTCTATCTTTAGGAGAAATATTAGGGTTAGTGACTTTAGGATCAAGTCACTTTTCCCCTATAAATATAAAGGTTCTCCTTCATTGTAAATCAATCCCTAACAAGAGAAATAAGAATTCTCCTCTCTTCTCTTTTTCTCTACAAATATTCTTGTTCTTTGCTTTATTATTTTATAACAGTAATTTAAATATTTAAAAATTACTACTTATTAGTTATTCAAAGCTAGAATACCTTAAAAACATCCATCCACACTATTTTAAACCGTACTTATTCCTTAAAGTTTTCAAATATACCCCTTTCTTGATGAAAATTATCCCCCAAAATAACCCAAAATCATTTTTTAAACCCGCTCCATCATTTAAACCCAACCCAACTAAATAATAACCCATAAGATCCCCTTATTCCCCCAATTCCCTCAAACTTCAAACCTACGTATGGGGGGAATAAGGGGATCTTATGGGTAATTATTTAGTTAGGTCGGGTTTAAATGATGAAGCGGGTTTAAAAAATGATTTCGGGTTATTTTGGGGGATAATTTCCGTCAAGACAGGGGTATAGTTGAAAACTTTAAGGATGAGAGGGGTATTTTTGATCCAAAATAAGTTCGGAGGATATTTTTAGCCCTTTTTTCAAAGTAGAGGGATATTTTTGACCCTTTTCCCAAATAAAAAACAAAAAGACAACAATTTTTTTCTCTCCCCCCTTCATCTTCTCCACCACATTCATTACTCCACCAACAGCACCGTCTTACACAAGTGTACGAGCAGCACATATATATGAAGATTTACCCAATATCTTTCCTCTTCTCTTACACGTCTGTGTAGGGTTGTTTTGATATATTGCAACAGTGATTAATTTTCATTACCCAATATTCTACCCGTGCCATTGTATTTGGGGTCAATCTGTTCTATCAAAATCAGTATAAGAAGCTTGAAATTGTCTGCAAAGCTAAAAGTTAGTCAGACAATCGTGAAAGTTAAGAAATTGGTATTCCCATGACTCAAATCACAGAAAATTTATTTGCAAACTGTAAAAGAGAAAAGAGACTTAAAGAACCCATCGACAAATTCTCCCCAACGTTTTGTCAACTCATATTTTGAATTTAGGGTTATCTCTACAAATTTTCCATTAAGCAAATCTATCTCTACAAATCAGTGTGCGGAAAGAAGCTTGAACTTGTTGCCTTAGCTTTTCATATTATGTAAGCATAAACTTGCTTACATAATATGGATGGTGGCTTTGGGGAAGAGAAAAAGATGGGTGTACAGTGATGGGGGGTTGGAGGAGAAGAAAGAAGAAATGGGGAGGGTTGGGTGGGTCGGGGTGGCGTATGGATTTTTCCTTTTCTTTTTAATTTCTTTCTCTTTTTTTTTTTTTTTTTTTTACTGATGTGTATTTTTTTTATTGGTTTGTTTGCCATATCACATTAAGTGGTATCCACGCACTTAGATGGACAATATAATTGTCAAATTTGTATCTATATGGCTCAGTAAACGTTTTATTGGAGGGTTCAGATGGTATGAGTCTCAATTGGGGATCTAAATGGATTTTACGGATAAATTCGAGGGTCTATCGATGACTAAAGCCATTGCATTATCACATTTCTTTTTTGGTCAACATTGGTAATGTCAACGTAGGATAGTGCGATTGTAGGAGAAATTTTTCCTTCATAGGACATGACTCGATCATCATAATTCTCTCTCTCTCTTTTTTTTTTTAATTTTTTTTTTTTTTTTATGTTTCTAGCATTATAATTGGATTTCAAACTTCATTTTGGCTGGAGTTTGGAAATGAAATTTCCCTTTATAGGTTTGTAAATTATCTCTTTATTTAATTTTCTCTAATCCAATATTCTAGAATTCTTAACTTTATGGTGAAAGTTGTTAAAAAGACACATTAACATAACAGAACCATTGGGATTTTATAAACTAGCTAAACAGTTTTAATGCAACTTTGGTCAACATATTTATTTAACTCATGCATACAATTGATGTACAAAAAAAATAATGTATAATTTTCATATCATGGTGTTTATTATTTATTAGGATATGTGCGTCAGTATAAAATTCAGCTTTTGTTATAAAATAATAAAGCAAGCAAGAAGAATATTGTGGAGAAAGAGAGAAGAGGGGAGAGTTCTTATTTCTCTTGTTAGGGATTGATTTACAATGAAGGAGAACCTCTATATTTATAAGGGAAAAGTGACTTGATCCCAAAGTCACTAACCCTAATATTTCTCCTAAAGATAGACATCCACAATAATAAATAATATTTATAACACTCCCCCTTGGATGTCTATTTGATAGATAATGTGCCTCGTTAAAACCTTACTAGAAAAAATCCAGTGGGAAAAAATCTAGTGAAGGAAAAAGAGTACACATTGCTAATAATACGCTATTTGGTTGCCTCATTAAAAACCTTGCAAGGAAAACCCAATTGGGACAAAACCTTGGCTAAGGGAAAAAGAGTACAACACGTATTAACTCCACGATGGGTACATCACTCCAAAACTTGAATTTTCGCATTCCAATCTTGTGCACCATCTTCTTGAAAGTTGTAGTTTGTAGAGACTTGGTGAATAAATCAACCATATTATCGCTCGAACAAATCTCTTGCACGTTGATGTCACCATTCTTTTGGAGCTTGTGTGTGAAGAACAACTTTTGTGAAATAAGCTTTATCCGTTTATGAATCCACTCTTTGGTTGGGGTATGTATGTTGCTACATCTTCAGTCTTTGGATAGAGTTGCATCAGCATATAATATTGTTGAAATCACTCCAAGTGCATTCCTGAATTGCTTTATAAACATATGTTATCTTTATATGATTTGATTGTCATATAGAACAACATCGTATGACTATAATCCTCCATAGTCATAGCAAAATATATAAATGAATCAATTGCATAAAGATATAGCACTTCAGGACCAAAAAATTCTGCAAGTTTCTCATTTCAACTTCTTTCAGCAGATAATCTATTTCTTTTGAAAACTCTTCCAGAGTTTCAATAATTCTCAAGTTATCAACTTGCACTAACCAATATGACAGATTTTGATTTTCACAAAGACGTAAGGATAAATAGAGTCATTTGTGACCTTAGTCAGTAAATATTCATTAAGGTGATAAAATCGCGTTCACCTTGCTTAATTCGTATAAGAATTATGAACAAATTTCTACAACATGTATATGCTTCAGGCATTTAAAATTCTTCAGGAATTTTCATATAATTTTGTCAAATAATTCATATTGGCTGTGACAACATCTATTTCTATTTAAATATGTGACATCTTCTGGTGTCTAGACAGCAGGTCCAATAAGCTTTACGCTTATCAAGATGTGTCATTTCACTTGATAGTATTTCTACGTTAGCATGCTTTAATAGACGTAGAATTTAGATCCTCACAATCTTTTACAATATTGCGCTATATTGTACCAAAGATATCATCGACGATATATCATTTGTATCGGTTCACAATGTGACATAACTTATTGAGATCTCATCACTTCCATTATTTTTAGGTACCTAAACCTCTCATGAGGTTTCATGAAGTGTTATGTCGTAGGCTCTTCAAGAGCACATTGCCTCCTTATAATGATCATTGATCATTTGCTCCTCTTTCTTTTCCATGATTATTGCGTTTGGGAACCGATTAGTCTACCACACTTCATGTATGCTATAGACTCGTCCTTCGGGGACATAAATTTAATAGGAGCATTTTGCACTGAAGTTAGAAATTAATTTTGGGTCGCAAATGCTTCTAGCATTTGAGTAGAATTATCTTTTGAATGAGGATCATACTAATGATATATAATTTATCACATATTCCTCATCGCTTATTCTCTCCCCCTTATGTTAGAAAAACTAACATACACCCCATTTTCTTTGGGGGAATCCATCTTTATGCATCATGGTAGATTAATTAATCGTATACCACATATAAAAAAAAAGCTGTTAGATGGAAATATCAGGTTCCTAACCCTGAACCAATTGTGAGGGGAAAATTTATCATAATTTTAGCACATGAAGCATTGTTCTCATAAGCAATGGTTTAGCTTTTTATCGGAGGCATTCAATGCCAAAACAACTTGGATATAAACTAGCATTCACAAGATGAATTATCTTGATTACATAATCTGAAAATTACGCTCTCAACTCAATCATTTTTGAGCAAATAACTTTGCATATGTCAAACTGCAGGTTGACAATAAACGCACATGTATTTGTCTTATCGATGCATCTATTTAAGACATCACATAACGGTGAACGGCCCATATTCACCTTTTCTATATTTTTAATTTGGGAAATTCAATCCCAACATTAGCCGCATAATCCACTTATCATGAGAACAAGCAACAAAAATAAATTCTTGAAGAATCTTCGGTTCTTCAATATATGTCGAATATTCAATCTGCACATCATATTTGAATCGGATGGCCAAATTGCTCATGCCAACTGATAAAATTATCTATAGTAGTAAACTTCAGGTTTACCATGCCATGTGCTATTTGTTTTAGTAAACTTCTGATTTACTATGACATGAATACTTTTTCGCATCGATAAACTTCTGGTTACCGTGACATGTGATTTCATCATGCTTATATTGGAGTACACTTTGGAGAACAAGGCATGTAACCTTTCACATAGATATTTCATGCCCACTATGATTTTGAAAATATTTAATCCTCTAATCATTTATACCTTCAATATGATAGCCATTTACTTTTAGTAAACTTCGGGTTTACTATAACTTGTGTTTCGATCATAACACCTTCGTATATTACACTCTAGAATGAATGACATAATACTATATAAGCTCTTCAGGAGCCTTTAATTTATTCTCCATAATCACAAATTGTTTGGACACTACTAGTGATGTGATCTTCTATATAAATGGTTAGCTCTTCTGGAGATGAGTCGTTATAAATTCACAACCAAACGCACGTCCGTAGTTATAAGCTTGACTACATGTTCTCACATTCACTTCAGGGAATGGATTTGTATTTGTAAGATTTATCAAAGTTCTCATTCTTCAGGAATGGAACAGAATCATCTCTACGTGTTCTGATCATATTAAATTATGATATTTTAATACCTCTTTTAAAATATTGCTACTTCAGGAGCAAATCGAGGCATACATATGGTGTAGAGAATTTATCTCTAACACATCTTCAATTGTAGCCACAACAATTCATAGGAAATATTGTCAATTCCGGTGACCATTTATTTCTTCCAAATTCTCATTTAGCCATTAAGGGATATGAAATTAACATCATAATCCCGCTTAACATTATTGTTCTTCAGGAACAAATTTGAAGCATAAATGATTGTAACCGATTATCCCATTTATTAATTGCATATATAACAAGTGTAAAATCCATATCAGAATTTAGGTGAATTTACACCAAACAAAAAGTTTGTGATAAATAAAAACCTATTATGTATCCACGGTAAGCAAACATATACGAGTACTATTTATACAGAAACAAAATGGATACAAGATCGCATATTAGTAAATGGATACAAGATCGCATATTAGTAGTTTAACAGTTTTGCATCAAATACTGTACTATTTAACTACATCTCTTAAAAGCAACCATAAATTACAAGTTGATAACCACAGAAAATATCAACCAAGTTTATAATTAATGTTTTGCACTTCTAGTTTACTAAGGATTCTGTTGGGTCCAATTCTCCAAACAATTTTTGACAAATCAATTATCAATTAAGTAAGGATTAATTTCCCATGCATTCAGTTTTTAGCTCAATAGAAAGAGGCCCTTATAACATTGATCAAGAAAATTGACGTGAGCCACAACAAAATATACACTGCGAAGTAAGAAGTATAGGGAAACTTATCTAGCAGAGCAAAATAAATTACTTCCTCACTTTATGTTTGGGCTGCTACGTCTACGAGGCAATCACACATTAAGCACCACTCTAAATTCAAGATAAGAACATACCAGATTGTCAGAAATAATCAGAATTGCAAATTCTTTTGTTTACAGTCGGAGATCATAAAAATCAGCTCGTAAATTATTAGAGACTCGTGCTGATAACGTGTTATAAAATAATAAAGCAAGCAAGAAGAATATTGTGGAGAAAGAGAGAAGAGGGGAGAGTTCTTATTTCTCTTGTTAGGGATTGATTTACAATGAAGGAGAACCTCTATATTTATAAGGGAAAAGTGACTTGATCCCAAAGTCACTAACCCTAATATTTCTCCTAAAGATAGACATCCACAATAATAAATAATATTTATAACAGCTTTAATTCATACAAAAAATTGAACTTTTCCTCTTAGAAGATGATATCTTTCTTTGGCAACCTATAAGGTCTAATTCGCCCTATCAAATTAAGTATCGGGAAACATTTAGCTGATGTTTGATTGGGTTAATAAATAATAAGTCTCCACATAAAATTTAACATTGTTAAAGATTTGCAGCAGAACGGTAAAACAAAAATTATAAAAATGAGAGTCAAAATTAACGTCAATATCATAAGTTATATGGATTATGGATTCAGTCAGCTAAACTCCATCAAACTCCTCAATCAATATCAACAAGATATCGGCTTAGGCTTGGTTTACTTTGGTTTGAATGTAAACTAAAATAAGCGGCGTTTATTCAAACAAAGGGAACCGAAGGTTTCCTGCAGCATTGCTTCTATGATCTTAGGAGCACTGGCTGCCATGCCCCAAACGAAAGTAAAAAGACTTCTAGCTCATAGTTCATTCAATTTCCTCTGCTTTTCATAGTTAGAATAAACTCATTGCTCATTCATTAAGAGCTCTTCTCGGTAAAGTAGATCTAGATCGAGAGAGAGTGGGGATTCGCTCCTCTTCGGGCAACTCGTCCATGTCTGCAAGATACCTGACGGCGTCTACAAATTTTTCGAGCTCATATAAAGTTGTTAATATTATAATATTATATGTAGTAGTACAAAATGATAACAATCCTATCGTCTAAATTCAATCTTCCTCAACTTGAGTCTCGCTAATTAGCTGCTCATTCAACTTAATTTTAAAAGATATTAACATGATTCGCAAAGTTGAGAAAAAAATAATTACTTATAAAGAAAAATAGAAAAAAAATATCCTATATCCTGTTCTATCTAGGGCGAAGACTTTTTTATATATAAGCAAGATAGTTATGTTATTTTTCAACCAAATATTACAAGTAATTAGGTCTACCGCGACACTTATTTACCGACTTTTGTAATAAATAAGACTAAATGTTAAGTGTCTTCAAAATTTAAAACAAATGTCCTAAAAATGAGATGGTTAATGAAAATCAATATGGGTTATGGTGAGATGATTGAGGTCTTTCCACCCTTAATCAGAGGTCTCGAGTTCGAGTCCAGAAATTAAAAAAAATCCTGTTGGAGCGCTGCCCCCAAAATGAGCCCCGCAACGCGCATGGGCGGCTGAATGGTGAAGCTACTGCTTTAGGCTTTCTAATGTGCAGATTTTAATGCAATGTTTTTAATTATTGAGTAAGTATCAATGTTATGTTCTTATCAAAAGTGGTGTATATATAATCAAAATATTAGACTTGTTATTGCTTGTCTTAAAGATTCTATTTTTATATGCGGCTTTATGACAACAATGAAGTATTAATATCTTTTTATTATGAAAAATAAATGACTTGTAGCGGAAGTGAGAAATAGTAAAGCAATTAACATTTCAGTAAAATTGTTATAAAGGAGTAATTTTATAAAGAATATACTGCTATATTGGTAGATGTTGGGCAAAAAAACTGTTATAAAGAGGCACAATATAACATAAAAACAGGTTTTGAAGATGACTTGGTTGTTATGGTGAAGGTTGTTATAATGAGCCTATTTGGATGGGCTTAAAAAAGCAGTTAACAACTTATAAGCTGCTTTTTTTAAGCTAAGCCAAACAGGCCAACTTTTTTTTTTTTTTTTGGCTTATTTTAAGCACAAAATGGCTTATAAGCTAGCCAGTCAAACACTCAAAAAAACTAATAGCAACTTATAAGCTAAGCCAAACGGGCCCAATGAGTGACTGATATAGAGATATGACTGTGGACTTTTTGTAATCACTCCCTAAATCATACGTGTAAATA
Source organism: Lycium ferocissimum (assembly GCF_029784015.1). Taxonomy (NCBI): domain Eukaryota; kingdom Viridiplantae; phylum Streptophyta; class Magnoliopsida; order Solanales; family Solanaceae; genus Lycium; species Lycium ferocissimum. The sequence continues at coordinate 10,703,514 of NC_081346.1, read as the reverse complement.
ATATATTTGTTTTTTTTGTTTTTGCCTCATTTACTGATACAACCAGCATCATGATCAATATAAAAACATTATTCTTGTTCTTTTTAACATTTCTCTACAAATAATATGTATTTACTCTTTTAATATTTTGTATTCCCTAGGCATTTTTTCAAGTCTCAGAAAGATTTATAAAAATAAGAGAGTCAAAGTAAATCTTCGAACTCTATTTTGTGTTTTTCTTCAAATTTTCAAGCATTGCATCAAGCATATTGAAGCAGTAAAAGGTACTATTATCAAATTATCAACTTGTTGAATCAGGTTCTATTATTCTCTCTTTCTATTATTTTTGCATCTAAAATTTGTTATATTTGACATTCTTACTTCTAGATTTATATTATCTTTTAAATCATTTATCAGGATATAGATATGTACATTCGAAAATATGAATTCGATTATTTCAAAACTCAAAGACAGATTAAAACTATAACACAATCCCATCAGTTTTTAAAACTGTACGTATCAAAAAAGTTAGAATATAGGTTTCAAATAAAATTATATACGAATTTTTTTGTTTTGTTTTAACAAAACGCTTAAGGCTTCTTATTGAAGTTTTGCTTTAGGCCCCCATATGTATCGAGCCGCCCCTAGCAACGCGCTATCCAGACTTAGTCGGGCGCCCATGCGGGTATTGACATCGGGTGATTAAAAAAGAAAAAAAAGATATGGTTAATGAAAACAGTCAAGAAAATTGTGATTCTTGACTTGAGTATTACAATATTAGTTCGAATTTAACAACTTTTATAGCCAAGTGTTGAGATTTTACTACTTCTATAATTAAGTCTTACAGAAATAAATAAACATATTAGTAAATAGTAACGCACATTTTGGTTTTCTACTAATCCCACCAGCATTCATCATCTTCTTCCGTCTGCCTAGATCCAAGCATACCGAATAACAAATCGGCGCCCATCCGCCAATATCAACCATCCAGAGGCCTTGGAGAAGCACCTGGTTTAGAGGAAATTAAGATGGTTTAGATTTGTAATAAATAAAATAATATCTGTTCACGAATGCAATAGGTAAAGGACAAGAAATCATGCAAAAAGAAACTGAAAATAGATGAAAGTAAAATGCCTGCTTCCTCCACTCGTCATCATAAACTTCGCACTATTTAAAGAGTCCGGAACCAAAATGACCCAATAAAAACCCAAGTGAACCAAAATATCCCAAAAAAAAACATTTTGGTACAAAAGTACCTTTATCTTTAAGCTAAAGGATATTTCTCTCTTTCGCGTGAAAAAAATCTTTATAAATATAAACATAAAACCCGATCGGGTTCGCCACTGGTCCCCTCCACGGCCAAAAATATTTCAAAAATGCCATTGGAGGCAATTTCAAGGTGGTCCCCACTTCATAATACGTCGTTTTCTATTAATTTTCATCGGCAAAGTTTAGATTCTCGGTATATTCAAGTCAAGGAGCAAGATTCTAAGCTCGAATTTTGAAAAAAAGCGACGTACAACTCGATTAAAGTAACAATATAAAAATCTTCGATTAAGGTTTTCTACTATGAACTTTTGTTATTATTTTGTTGTATACATTATATTCTAAGCATGTTTAACATTTAATCCTTGTTAATTTCCAAAAAAAAAAAATCAATTTTTTTTTTGTTCTTGATGGGACTAGGCATTAGCTTTTGCTACTGTTCCATTTTTTTTTTGGCTAATTTATTATTTATTAAATGTTTATGAATTGTTAATTTGTTAAATGTTTATGAATTGTTAATTTGTTATATGTTTATGAATTGTTAATTTGTTATATGTTTATGAATTGTTAATTTGTTATATGTTTATGAATTGTTAATTTGTTAATTGTTAATTTGTTAATTTTTTAATATAGTAATGTACTATTATTTGTAAAATATGCAATTATTAATTAATTAGTTGTTAATTATTGATTATGAATTGATATTTTGTTAATTGTTTATGAATTATTATTTTGTTAATTGATAATGAATTGTTAAATCTATATTATTTTAAAAGCATGAATATATATGTTAAATAGAAAAAGATTATCTAAAAAAGAATAGTTAAAGTTCTTCTTTTAATATTTATGTTCACAGAAATAAAAATTATTATGAATTTCACAAATAGATACGTTAACTATAAAATGCAAAGTTTCTAGAAAAATATGTGTTCGACGAATATACTCTTTTAATCTAATTTTATCATATTTATGTTGACTATTTTGTCAACTAAAAATATATCACATATTCAAAATAGAGTTCTAAACAAATACTACCGCTGAATTTCAATTCTCAAACTAATTAACTTAAAAGTCTTTGCCATGACATGATTCAAAATCCCGTGTCCTTACCATCACATATTAAATTTACTGCACATTTAATATGACGAAAGTTATTCTAAAAAATAATTATTTTCTTCCAATATTTGGTTAGAGAGTGAAAATAATTTTTGGAAAATACTATCTACTAAAGATTGATAACAAAATTACCAAATCAAATATTCAGAATCGTGCGAGGCAAGAATATTTGATTTTTATACATTCAAAATAAATATTGTATTCAAGATAATAATTAGATATTATTTTTTCAAGTTGCTTAGCAATAGAATATACATAATATTATAAAAACCGACAAGAAATATTCGTGCAACGCACCTACATAGAGACTAGTTACAAAAAATATAGCAATCTCATAGTATGTTAATTATGGCATTGTTACTTTATTTATTTGCGAAATTATTTATCTCATGTTAATTATTCACAAGATATAATACAATATAATTCACATATTCCTTACAAATGATTAATTAGTTAATATAATTTCTCTTTAGTTTCAAGAATAATGACTAATTTAGTTTCTACAGACCCAACTTTTTCATGGATCCGAATGTTCCCCCGGGGCTCGATGATCACCCAGGACATGATGATCACCCGAGGCCGGAGGATCACCCGGGGCCCGCAGTTCACCCGGGGCCCGATGATAGATCAGTATTGTCTTTATAAGACAATCATAGGTTAGAGTTATTATGGGATGGTATTATAGGCATATCGACTAGACTCCGTCCCCGTAAGCTGCAGAGAGCGTGGGCTCTTTTACGTGAGCGCCCCCCACACCCCTGCGTCTTAGAGATATTGTTTCGGGGCGGTATCTATCGTTGCGTGTCCGTTGGTCGGGTACAACATGATTGGGCGCTCATTACGGCCATGGTTGAGCGGTGGAGGCCAGAGACACGTACCTTCCATATTCGCACCGATGAGGCCACGATTACACTTCAGGATGTGGAGGTCCTGTTTGGATTGCGGGTAGATGGAGAGTCATTATACACTCAGTATGAGCCTGCTTCTGGTAGTACATGGGTGACGGAGTTGACTAGGCTCACCCACTTCGTGCCTGATGACGCAGCCCAAATCTCGAGACAGAGTCAGGTGAAGATTAGTGCACTCTGCACTTATTTGGAGGCAGAGCCTTCTGTTGAGGACGACACTCAGCAGGACGTTGTTGATTGTCATGCCCTTTTGTACCTGCTTATTATATTCGGGGGCAACTTGTTCCCGAACTCATCGGGTGCCTTTGTCAATTTACGATATTTGGACGCTTGGGAGACTACAGTTGGGGCGGTGCTATTTTGGCGTACCTTTACAGATGCCTATGCCGAGCGTCTATTGGTGCTGTCAGTGATGTGTGTGGATTTTTTTTCTCTTCTGTGTAATATTTTAAGTGTGTGTTCCTTTAATGTAAACAAACCTCTTGAAACGATGACTAAAAAATCGTATTTTCTAATATCGCTTACAGTTATGGCGTGGGAGAGGAAGCTGCCATTTCAGCCTGTACCTAGGCATCACCTCGATATTGACATGCCCTATACGAGGAGGTGGACGATGGGTTTTGATCGGGATGTGGATATGCATCACAATATTCTTCCATTCCGGGACTAGCTTGATCACATGACGGACGATAAGGTAAAACTATTTAACTTTACATTATTAATTTAATTAAACGTCTTTTCTACTTGGTGATCACTAATTTGTATTTATATGTTATGCAGCTATTTATACGGACGTCGTACATTGCTATATTGGATGGGTTGTCGGCTTTTTGCAGGGCAGGTCGGGGGCTTGGAGATCGCGGTGTCCATTGATATACTCAGACATCGTTGAGGACCACATGCCCGAGCGCGTATTACGACAGTTTAGGCATACACACAGTATACCTCCTGACGTTCGTCATGAGCTCTGACACTACCAATGGATGATCGGGCCGCCGTTGATGATGCATTTCTGGCTTTCATGGCTGTTCAACTCCACCGTTGGCAGCACAGGTTGGACATTTTAGCGGTGGTCGCCCATTTGACTCCCATTCAGGATTATATGCACTGGTATCATAGGATCACACGCCGATTGATCGGCAACACAACTTTGCGTCCCGCAAAGGATATAGGATACTCAGCACTCGCGGGGCAGTACGAGGCATTGGTAAGTTTATCGTATTTATATTTATTTAATTGTATTAATTGTTACGTTTTAAATATAACTTTTTCTTTTACTGTTGAACACGAATGCAGCTGGTGGCCGTACAACCATTACGCATATTGGGGTTAAAGCATATGCCTTACCTTGGGGTTGCGAGGCTTGCGGCGGAGATTGTTCGGATATCCGAGGATGTTATCCGGTAGGCAGGAGATTTTAGGCGCATGGATAATCGTGTTAGGCGCACGGATGATCCCGCCGTAGGACGCGGTGCAGGCCGAGTATTAGCGCTGGTGGAGGACACCATCTAGTAGCCGAGATGAGGCCGTGGTGCTAGTCTATCCCGCTCCTGTGCGGTGAGTGGTAGGCAGGAGAGAGGCGCATGGATGATCGTGTTCCGCAGGCCGCCGCGGTGGAGAAGGTCGTGTGCCGTAGTAGACGTAGGCGCGCGTAGAGGACGCGATGCCGCCGCGAGGACCCGGTGGCGGAGGACACCATCTAGTAGAGAGAGACGAGGCTCGCCCATTCCGCAGGTCGTTCCCGTTGTAGTCCATCCGGCACTGCCTGCCGAAGGGCCTGCCACCGGACGCTCACCTACGTTTACGCCGGCGCTCCTACTTGCTGAGATACCTAGGTCTCCATCTCAGCTGAGCCAGAATGCGTACATGGAGGAACGTGATGACTTCGATTAGGCGGCGTTACGCGCGTCATTAGCTGATGAGCGGCCTGTGAGGAATTTAGATGGACCCAGGATTCTTGACTTCGATGACTTTTTAATCCCGGTTAGTATTTAAAATATTTATTTGATCATTTAAATTACTTATTTTAAATATATATATATATGTTACTTATTATTTCGTAATTTTTCATATTTTAGGATTCGGCCCCAGTAGGTTCACAAGAGCGACCCACTCAAGCATTTTCTCATGGGCCTACCGAGCCAACAGTGTCTTCCCATGTGACTGTCGAGCCACAGGTAAGCTTTTTTATTAAAATCAATTTTATTCAATATAAGGTGAATATTTAAAATACATACTTGATTATTTAAAGGACTTATTTTAAATATATATGTTACTTATTATTTTGTAATTTTTCATATTTTAGGATTCGGCGCCAGTGGGTCCACAGGAGCGACCCATTCAGGAACCTACTCATGAGCCTGCCGAGCCAGAGGTGTCTTCTCATGAGACTATCGAGCCACAGGTAAGCTTTTTACTTTAAATCAATTTTATTCAATATAAGGTGAATATTAACTTAATATTTTTAACCTTTATTTAGACCTCGAACAGCATCTGGTCCAGGAGACTACATCATATTCAGCACCAGATCCATCTCAGGAGCCTACAGACCCACCTCAGGAGCCTACTCAGGCGCCCGTTGATACACAGGTTTGATTATTCAACAAACGTTAATGTATTCAATTGAATAAATACGAAATGGTACTAATTATTATATATTTTGCAGGTTCATCCTTCGGCGTCTGCGGTGGCAACTCCGGACGAGGAAGAGGTCGAGTTTCCAGACCCAGCTCAGCCTCAGGTTCTAAGCGTGCCAGCTGGACTAGATCCTAAGAAGAAGCACGTTATCGTCAAGGGCGCAATAGCGAGGGAAGAGGAGATGATCATGAGTTGGAGCGCCCGGTTATTAAGAGGAAAAAGGGCGATGGAGACGATGGCGAGGGTGGTGGGGATTATATGAGCCTTAGGCCTAAGGATAGTCTCCGGCATGCTACATGTGGGACCCACTAGTATATACAATTATCTTGTACAGTTTAAGTAAGTATTGTATATTTAAAGCGTTTCTATTTATATTTATATTATCTTAGTCTTTATTATTATTGTTTATAGAGTGTCACATCCTAAATTGATAATAAAAAAAAAAGTGACACATTCGAAATAAAGTTAAGCATTAATTTAAAAATAACACGAAACCCTAAAACATAAATAACGTAAAGCTAAGGACTACAAGTCTTCAAACGAAAATGGACTTCGAGGACTTTTCAACCACTAAAACGACAATCCGAATTTTTGCGTATCCTTGATGTATTGAACCTACCTTATTAATTGCACAAAAATAAGTAGGATTCTATATAAAATATTGAAGTTCCAGAGTCTCAAAGCATGATTAATATACGGCTAAATTACGTAAAAAAAATGTGAAAATGTAATAAGAGTCTGTTTTGGGAAAATAGGGACTCCTATAGCGCAGTATTTTACTGTACTAAAGGAGAGATGGAATATCCTTTAGCGTAGTAAAATACCGCGCTAAAGGTACTTTTATACCGATTTTTTTTTTTTTTGGTATTGTGGTTCACTTGGGTTTTTATTGGGTCATATTAGTTGTGTACTCCTATTTAAACTTGATAAGTAAATTAGTGTTCAGGCAACTGTTGATACGTTTCTATGGTAATTAATGTTGGATTTAAAAGTCTAATAATGGTAGGACGTGAAGGGACTCACGGGCTTCAATTACATGAATGTTACTACTATTATGCTGGTAAAGAATTGGAAGGACTCATATATCAATAATGAATGATGTACCTGAAATTTTATTCATTTAATAGAAGGTTTTTTTTGTTTTTTTTTTTGTTTTTGTTTTTTTGTACAAACGAATTTCTACGAAGGAGATTGGGGTCATGAATGTTTTATGCACAATAAGAGGCATGTGGGATACATGGTCCATAGGTACGTTTTAGCTAACAATAAAAAAACATGATAATTAATATGGTTTGGATAGATATGATCCAACGTCATCATATTATACTAAAAGTGGGAACACCTTAAGAAAAAAGTTAGATTATCATAAGGCCCATGAAAGGTTGAACAATTCTTCTGCCCTTCATTTAACACTACTTCCATAATACAGTCAAACCTCTCTATAATAGCATCGTTGGGGCCGAAATTTTTTGGCCGTTATAGAGAATTGTTGTTATACACCTATAACAGCATTGACATATAAATAATATTTTGCTGTTATAGGCAAAAAAGACGCATAAAATCTAATTTTTCATTTTTAATTGCCAAATTCTAAGCTTAATCACACTTTGTATACAACAACAACAACAACCCAGTGAAATCCCACAGCGTGAGGTCTGGGGAGGGTAGAGTGTACGCAGACCTGACTCCTACCAAGGTAGGACGGCTGTTTCCGAAAGACCCTCGGCTCAATAGAAAGCATAAAAGCATAAAAAGAGGTCAGATAAGGCGAAGAGATTCAAAGCGATATGGAAATGCAAATAACTAAAGCGACTAAGCCATGATGAAGCAGTTTGTAAAGGAGCAGTAGCTATCACAGATAAAATAAGATAATCAAAATACAGAATAACAAATAGTAGCAAAAATCAAAGCACAAGAACTTATATCGCGATAAAGTGACCACTAATATGAAAGGATAAACGTTACTATCTACTAGCCTTCTACCCTAATCCGAGTCCTCCATACCCTCCTATCTAAGGTCATGTCCTCGGTAAGCTATAACGCGCGCTATATCCCGTCTAATCACCTCTCCCAATACTCTTCGGCCTACCCCTACCTCTCTTCGAAACCATCCATGGCCAACCTCTCACACCTCCTCCTGGGCATCCGTGTTCCTCCTCTCTTCACATGTCCAAACCATCTCGCCTCGCTTCCCGCATCTTGTCTTCCACCGAGGCCACTCCCACCTTGTCCCGGATAGCCTCATTCCTAATCGTCACTCCCGGTATGCCCACACATCCATCTCAACATTCTCATCTCAAGAAATTTTCATCTTTGAACGTGAGAGATCTTAATCGGCCAACACTCCACCCCATACAACATAGTCTGCCTAACCACCACTTTGTAGAATTTGCCATAAGTTGTGGTGGCACTTTCTTATCACATAGCACTCCGAAGCGAGCCTCCATTTCATCCACCCCCGCCCCTAATCTGTGTGACATCATCGTCAATCTCCCCACCGCCTTGTATAATAGACCCAAGATACCGAAACTACTTGTCTTCCGGATGACTCCGGGGTACCAAGCCTCACTTCCACGCTAGCTCTTCGAGGTGCTTCATCGAACTTGCACTCCAAGTACTGCCTGGTCCTACTCACTTGAACTTTACACCTGAGTTTGACGCCAACCCTCTAGCTTAGCGTTGACCCCATTTACGAGTCTCGTCGATCAAGACTATGTCATCCGCGAAAAGCATACACCATGGCACCTCACCTTGAATATGCTGCGTCAATTCATCCATCGCCAAGGCAAATAAAAACGGACTAAGAGCTGATCCTTGATGCAACCCCATCACAACTGGGAAGTGCTCTGAGTCACACTTTGTCACAGCTGATCCTTAATCACACTTTGTATAACGAAGGAAAATCTTTTAATGATGACAATATATATATGATATTTTTGGTCATAAATATTGTATTAAAGGATCAAATATTTGGTCAAAATCTCTACAATTATTATTGAAAATCATAGATATGCTATTTTTATAAAGATGGTTAATTATTATATTACCAAAAAAAGAAGATAGTTGTTATATGGGGGTAATTTTACAAAGAGCGTACTATTATAAAATTGGTTGTTGTTATTACATGTGAAATATTGTTATAAAGAAGTAAAATATAACATAAAAAATCAGGGTCATGAATGTTTTATGCACAAACATTCATTATTGCAACATTGCACAAACGAATTTCTACGAAGGAGATTGGGGTCATGAATGTTTTATGCACAATAAGAGGCATGTGGGATACATGATCCATAGGTACATTAATTTTAGCTAACATCAAGTGTTCAATACATACAGCCCTTAGTATAAGTTTCTAAATGCAAAAATTGGGCAAGTTTAAGTGGCCGTGTATGCATTCAGCCTAAAGAAATTACAATTTAGATAGAGATGATCACACTTATTGACGACGAGTCATGGACATAGAAGAAGCAACACTTCTAAAATTTATATCATCCATTGTCGACGGAATGAACCCTAAGCAACCTAGTACCCCTAATTTCTTGTATGGCAAGAAAGTTTTCCTCTTCATCTCTTCGGAGAATGCCCTATTCAACGTGTAATGAAGCTCATGAGCTGAAACCTCCCTCCTCCTCATCAAGGAGCTTGATACCGATGATGATCCAACACTACTAGCAGTTGATCTAAAGCTTGAATTACTCTTCACATCATCCTCTTTCTCATGAGTTTTCTTCAAAAACTTGTTTAGATGATCTTTACTGCTTGCTCGGCCTTCAGAAGCACTTCTGAATAGAAACAAATCTTTCAGCTTCCATTTTCTGTACCACAGTGATATCGATGATGAAACTGAACACAGAGAGAAGGAGCTGGTCTTTGTGGTTTCCTGATTGCTTTCAGGATCAAACAGCAGATCGGGAACGGATAAAGATCTTGTCTTTTTGGGCCTAGAATTTGCAGGATTCTTGATTTTTCCCCTTCCAGGGATATCATTTTCTGTTCGAGCACTGTGTTCTATGGCTGCAGCAAATGGATCAAATTCCTTCTTGTTTCGGGCTGGAGAGAAAGTTTGCTTGAACCTTTGCTTTGGTGATCTCGGTGAATGGAAAGGTTTTCCAGCTTCACACTGTATTAATCTCGGTGGTGGTTTCAAAGGCCTGATCTTTCCACCATCAAAAAGCTCATCAGCGGCCGAAAACGAGCTTCTCTCCAACTGCCCACTAAAATCAAAAACAAAATCATCCTCATCATGAGCAATACGGTTAGTTTCTCTTGCTTTTGGAGTTCCAGGCTTTTCCTCCCAATTGAATGGAACTTCACCTGTTGCTTTAAGAGCATCGCCGCTGCTCATGTTGAATTCGTCGTCATAGAGGGCAGAGACACGGGCAGGGCTAGTGGGGGCGCTAAGGAAAGACGTGCCATAACGTTGAGGGCTTGAAGAAGCACTAATATAAGGAGTAGTACAAGCACTGTGCAAGTTGAAGTCCCTTGGAGGTGACTTCACTTTTATCTCCATCTTTTTAACTTTGGTGTGGAGCTAGAGAGAATGGAGGAAACTCAGCTCAGTTTCAGAGAGAACAGGAGAATAGAATGATATGATACAAGTAAATGCTAGGTGAGAATCATGTGGAAGTTGGAAAGGGGAAGGAAAGAGATGATTAATTTGACCAAAGGAGCAAATGGCAACGGCAGACAGAGTTTGTAGCCGCCTTTGGTTTCTGTCTGGCTTTGTAGACTTTTCAATCCTTCTGGTCTTTGTTTTGACTGGGACATTAAGCTTTTGGCTGGTCTAAAAGTACAATTTTTGAACAGTTCGAGTGTTTAATATGAGCAAATTTAAGTCCTAGTGTCCACGTGAAAGATGTGAACGAGTTTAAGAGGCCTATTATTTGAGCCTAAAATAATAAAGTAGGTACCTAACTAACTGTATGATGGAAATCAAAGTTGTAACAATAAATTAATAACAAAATCGGGAGAAAGAGATAACAAGCATTTAGAGGAAAAAAGAACAATTCTAACAATTAAGATAGTATTTAATTATAGAACTAATCCAAAAAAAAAAAGGAGAAAGAACTCATATTTAGAAATAACAAAAGTGACTTTGATAGGTTATTTTCATTAATTATATACCACTCAAGAAATTAACTCAATCTTATAGTAGATGACATTTAAAATTTCAATACTGCCTTCTAATCCGCAAGCATGGTGACCATGAGATGCATACTTATCTTCACTTATAATACACTCTTTCCGTTTAATTTTACTAGATCCATGTTTATTTGACACTTTCCTTAAGAAAATATTTATTCGAGGTTTATTTTACTAAATTAAATTTGACTATTAATAATTTACGTAGTTATTTAATAATAAGATTAGTAATGTAAGAAACTAATAACCTTCTCTTCAAGTTAATGGAAAAATAAAATTTTTATTTTTAGTATGAAGGACAAGTACAATGAAACAAAGGAAGTAGTGATAGAAGTCGAAGTAGAAGTAGAACTAGATATATTTTTATTTTTGGAAGGTTATATCCAACATTTATATTAGTTCAAATAATTTATTCTTACACGTTAAAAATTAGAGTAAGATAATATATCAATTAATTATAATTAAGTAATAAGTATCTATCTATCTATCTATCTATCTATACTTTATTAAAAGCATGAACTCCAAAATTAAAAAGTTAAATTACCTAAATACCCTTCTTTTAAACCTAAATACTAATTTATTTATTTTTAAAAACTATCGCCTACTAACATCCCAAAGCTAACCTTCGTACTTCTTCCTCAACAGACACAACCATTCAAATACAATGCTATTTTCTTAACCACTTCAGCAAAATATGATTCTCTGCAGTCTGCATTGAGAGTCCCCCATAAAGTATTCACAAGATATTCTCAACCAGAGACATTGACGAATACCAAAACAAAACAAAACAAAAGATCTTTGAACTCTTGAAAACTCTTCTATTATGTTTGTGGGAAATTGGTATGACAACATAAATATTTTGGTCTGTATGTATGTCTATTGATTTATTATTTTTGTCCTTCCTTTTTCCCCTTTTAGTTGGTATACAAATTGATTGTTAATGACTTGCAGAGGGGAGAAAGTCAACGCTAAATTTCTATCTTGAATCTTGATCAAAGTACGCACCTTTAACTCTTTTTTTTATTTTTTATTTTTTTATTTTTATATTTTAAATCTTAAGGAAATGAGTTAATGCATATACACCAATTAGTTTCTTCTTCTCTTTTCAACAGTGCATGATGTGTCTTTAATGGACGTTTAATGATACTTCTTATATTCGGACAATATTTGTGAAATCGAAAGTAGCTGTTTTGAAATATTTGACGTGTAAATAAAAGTTTTTGTCTATCCTAACTTCTTGATGTTGATAGGTTAGTCGGGAGCGAGAAATTCGTGGTACCCAACGATTTTGAAGTTAATTGTGGTAACATTTTTCTGATTCATGTTATAGTTTGCAGGACACTAAATAAATGATGATGTTGTAGGTTTCCTTGCTCTTAAACTATTAGCACGCGTTTCATGTTATCTTTTAGTCATTACTTGTTTTCTGAGTGGGGAAAAAGATGAAAAAAATAAATACTGAGAACATCAATTACAAAGTATTAAGTGGATACAAGCATGAATAATAATATTGATTGACCAAAATATTCTTTAAATATTGAACGACTTTTATACCTTTTTTATCTAATTCTACCATATTTCTATTGGTTATTTTCATAAATAGAAAAAATATAATAATTGAAAATAAAATTTAAAACAAATACTACTTCTGAATTGCGATTCTGAATCTAATTAATTAAAGAGTCTTTACCTATCTTCAAATAATGAGAAGATATCCACCGAGCATTCGTATTTGCCAAGGAGTAATTTTATTATTGGATGTTCCTTTGTCCGTATGAAAAGAAAAAAATTTAACATAGACATTATTAGGTTATTATTTGAAGGTTTAGGTATCTTTAGATTAGTCTTAAAAGATAGAATAAGAGTTCATTAAAGTTAAGTACCATTTTTATTTTAACATAATGAGTATAGTAAATGTTTGATAAAATTATAATCTTGATGAATTTATCACTTAAAAGTAAAAAAACAGAAAAGTGCTTTTGTGTGATAAATTTTAAGTTGGATGACTTTTATGTAATAAAAAAATAAAAAGCGACTTTTGCGTAATAAATTCAAAGTTGAATGACGACCGGTTAAAATATTTTTGTGGGAATCAATACAGATATACTCAAACTAAAATAGGAGGATGCAAGAATAGCTATCATAAACTTTTGATTATCCTGCAAGTCGGAAGATATACATTTTTATGTTGAAAGAAAATAAAATAGTTGAATTTGTATAAACATTTCATCATGAAAACTACCGTTAAGTCAGAAATATTTACGAGGATGGGAGGACTTGATTTTTTTAAGAATAATATATTTTAACTTTTGTGATCAATTAACCAAAACTACTACCCGTTTCTCCATGACTAGTCCACACTGTATAATCTTTTTCAAAGTCGTCTCTATAGAGATGAAGCCTAAGAATCTCTGGTGTCTCATAATTCTTACATTTACATTTCACACAAGGGCACCTAACCAAACCATGACATAGAAAAGGTTCAAGTGTCATTGCATAGTCAACAAAAGCATCGACACCATCTACAAATTCTTGCCTCATCCCCCTCCGTCATTTGTCCTATTATACATCCAACTACGAGATTCCATCTACACAAATAACACAAACTCATCAATGCTTAATAATTCATTTTTTGCTAATAAATACAAATCACTAGGTTTTTTCAGAGAACCAGTAGGTTTCTCAATAAGTCTAGCTACTAGCACAATTTAATCTAAGAAATTTCAAAATTAAGGACTTATTCCTGACTTTTCCTAAAGATAAGAATCATAGCCTGTAGACTACTTTAGTAGTCCATTATTTTCTTTACAATTCAACAACTTTAATATCCTTCATTAATTATTTTCTTTTTATATTTTTTTTTTGTCAAAGTCCTACACCAACTTTACTAATATGACAAAATGGTTTACTGTTTTGGCCAGTTAATGACACATAAATTCCAACGTACCATATAGTAAAGTGACAAATATTATGAGCCAAATGTAGACTTTATCATGCTATGAATTTTAGCAGCCTCATTGTTGACGGGCAGGAATTCAAGTACATGTAATTTCATTCAAGATTTCACTTTGTAAATAAAAAACAATTACAGGAATGCAAACATCACAAGTACAGGAATTCACTTTGCAAATCAGAAACAATATTAGGGAAACTTTTTTTAGATTGTCAAATCTGGAACAAGCTTTTATATATATATATATATATATATATATATATATATATTTTTTTTTTTTTTTCAAATTTAGCAATGAGGTGACCAATTTCATTTCAAATTTACACTATAGAACATTGTTATATTAAGACAGTGAAGGACACTATAGAACTATATGAAAGATACCTACAAATTGCCAAATATCCTTGTTCCGGAAAATGCTTTTATGAGAAAGAAACATCTTCAACTTCTATATTTGTTAGTGTAGTTTGAACATGAAATCCACTTTATCTTACGATAATGCCATGGTAACAAATCCACTTTGTGCTCAACCTTTTAGATTTCACAACAATACTACATAGATGGGAACATGATATCGCTGGACTATCTTCTAGTCATTCAACTTCTAAATTTTGTTCATCAATGAAAGAAACAAATTACCAACATGTACATTCATACGCCACTGATACTATATATTCAGTCAATTCTCAAGAGTAACACCAAAATTTTACAATGCTGGAACATTAAAAGCATCTTAGTGCACTTCCACAATAGACATCTTTGTACAATGACACTTTCTGTAAAACCAAATGAACATACATTCAACCAAATGCAAAATACTCATCACCATTCAAACAAAAGCTCAAACAAAAAACACTTGATATACATTGCACCAACAGTTTCACCCCCCAACAAACACCAAAATTGTACATTAAAAGCATTTTAGTGCACTTCCACAATAGGCAACTAGTATGCTATACATGTGTGTACAATGACACTTGATCTCTGTAAAACCAAATGAACATACATTCTACCAAATGCAAATTGTTCATATACAGCTGCAAAAAATTGAGCAAAAGATCAATTATTTTTTAACCAACCAATCATAAATTTCAGGAAACTAGCTATAGCAAATCAACAACAAATTTGAGCAAACCCAACCTGATAATCACCAATTAAATTAGGAAAGAAGTTGCTAAAGACGCAAAAAAAGATACTTAACTACATAATCTCATAAAGCCAAAAGACCTAAGTGAAAAATAACAGAACAACAAAAGTAGCAACCCACTTGATATCTTAATCATATCATACTATAATGGTTGACTCTCAACAAAATCTACTTCATCTCCCTACTAGCTCTTCTGCATATAGAAATGTAAAAATAAAGAACAAAAATATAGATACCCCAAGAAAAGCAGAGAATCGCGAAGTAAGATTAACCAAATATACCTAAAAGACAATGTAAACATTTAATCACTTTCCACTATAATAACTACCCTTGTAGTCGATTACAAATAATTTATATGGTATTTTGCAACAACTCAATTGTATTCCAACAAGACAAGAATAAGGATCTGGGTAGCCAAAAGAACTAAGAAACAAGGAAGAAGAATAGTCGTTCAAAATCTTACATGCAATCTTGAAGAAGAAAACAAAGAAAGCATACCTGAAATTGTCACATAGGCCGGTGACGTCAACGGTATATGGCGGCGACGGTGACTGGCAGGGACCGACGGTGACTAGCAGGCGGCGTTATTAGGGTTAGAGAGAGGGGGAGAGAAAACGTGAGATCAAAAGAGAGAGAAAGGGAAAAGGCTGTGGACGGCGACGGCAATGTAGAAGACGGCGACCGTCACTGTATTTTCCAACCACGATGTGGCAGCTCGTTAATTATTAGGGTTAGAGAGAGATAGGGGAGAGAGAAGGTGAGAGGAAGAGAGAGAGAAAGGGGAAAGATGATTAATTGAGGGTCTGTATTTTATTTTACTTGAGTAATTATACCGACCTCATGAGGTCGGTATGTATATTATTTTTTAATTTTATTTTTAATTTAAAAGAATACCGACCTCATGAGGTCGGTATATTTAAAATAATTTTAAATTTATTTTTAATAAACCGACCTCGTGAGGTCGGTATTCCTTTAAACTAAAAATAAAATTATAATATTTAGCATCAAATGAATTTCCGACCTACAAAGGTCGGTACTTTATTTTTTGAAATTTTGGTACAATATTACCGACCTCATGAGGTCGGTTTATTTTTAAAAATATCGAAAAATTAATATTACGACTTTACCGAACTCATGAGGTTGGTTATTTTCCGACCTCAACTGAGGTCGGTTTTTTAGGTCGGAAAATACAGTTTTTTTAGTAGTGCCTTTGTCCGTATTAAAAGAAAAAAATTTAACATAGACAATTATTAGGTTATTATTTGAAGGTTTAGGTATCTTTAGATTACCTCATATATATGTTTGGTCTTAAAAGATAGAATAAGAGTTCATTAAAGTTAAGTACCGTTTTTATTTTAAGATAATGAGTATAGTAAATGTTTGATAAAATTATAATCTTGATGAATTTATCACTTAAAAGTGAAAAAACAGAAAAGTGCTTTTGTGTGATAAACTTTAAATTGGATGACTTTTACGTAATAAAAAAATAAAAAATGACTTTTGCGTGATAAATTCAAAGTTGAATGACGACCGGTTAAAATATTTTTGTTGGAATCAATACAGATATACTCAAAATAAAATAGGTGGATACAAGAATAGCTATCATAAACTTTTGATTAACTTGCAAGTCGGAAGATATACATTTTTATGTTGAAAGAAAATAAAATAGTTGAATTTGTATAAACATTTCATCATGAAAACTACCATGAAGTCATAAATATTTACGACGATTGGCGGACTTGATTTTTTTAAGAATAATATATTTTAACTTTTGTGATCAATTAACTCAAATTTATTTAATAAATAAATAAATATTCTTAAAATTGAGAGATATTATTATAATTTAACTTTGCTTGATAATGATATTCAGGGAATAGCGTGCACAGAGACTAGTGCATATAAAATACACGTATCTACTAATTTGGCGTAAACCAGTGGGAATAAGATTTTACAGTAATAAAAGAGTGCATAAAAGTTATAAATAAAACCCTTTGGTTTCCCAGAGAAAATAGGACCCTTTTGTTTTTTGGTAAAGAAAATAGTACCCTTTCGTTTTCCCACAAAAATAAATAAAACCCTTTGGGCTTGAGTTATTATTATTATTGATATTGAGAGAAGGAAAGATGGTTGGTGGAATCGCGCGTGGTCGTCTGGCTGAGGAGAGGAAAGCATGGCGTAAAAATCACCCACATGTGCGTTCCCTTAACATCTTACTTTTCTTCTTTTTTTTAAAGAAAATTCAAGATTGTGATGGGCGGTGAGTAATTCTATATCTTTAATTCAAGTTTGGAATTCGAGTCCAGAAAAAATAAGGCGGGACTTTTGTAGGTGAATCAGAATAAGATGGATGCAATAATGTCAATTTTATTGTTAGGGTTTTGTGGCAAAGCCGGAGACTAGTCCTGATGGGTCTGTCAATTTGATGGTTTGGCATTGTACTATTCCTGGTAAACCTGGGGTAAGTTCTCTTCCGTTGTTTCTTTACTGCCCTTTTTGTGATTTTTTTAAAATTTTCTTTTACTGATGTTCGTCATGGGCCCAAAATGCATACTAGCCAAGGTTGTGGCTGGGTAAGTACATTTTGTAGGGGACCACATTTCGTAATAGAAAAATTAAAAATGAACACCAAAATATATATATATATATATATATATATATATATATATATATATATATATATATATATATATATATATATATATATATGTGTGAGCTCATGCGAAGCGCCTTAAGTTGTACTAACTGACACTGGAACTTGAGTGAAACAAGAAAAAGAAGGTTGAATTTTCCTCTGTTTCTCTAACATTTCCCTCTCAATCTACTCTTCCACTCTTATCGGAAACAGCCTCTCTATCTGCCAAGGTAGGGGTACTGTATTCCCCGGATCCCACTTGTGGGATTACACTGGGTATATGTTGTTTTTGTTGTAATATCTACTCTTCCACCTCCAATACTGGCAATGGATGCAACTTATGGTTCCTTCAATAGTGAGTTGGGTCATGTTAAATTTTCTGCATTTGTTCCTTCAATTGTACTGGAGATTTACTTACTACTATTTTCTCTGTGTGTTACATCGTGGTTGAGTTCTTAAATTGATTTACTTGGCATCAGTACACTGGTATTTTTTTTTACAAAAAATCTGATCTTTTTTACATGATTCGAGTGCTTGTGCTAGTTTCTGTCGTAGTCCTTATGATCTGTATTACTGGCCCTGTCTATTTGCTACCTGTGTTTTCGAAGGTGAAAGCTTTAAATAATGCTTCACGTCTATTGGGGCTTTAGACGCAAGCACACATAAAGTGTGAGCTTTAGTTAAAAAAGGGCACAGTGGAGAGAAAGATATGTATATGCAATGCTAGAAAAAGTAACAAATTTATTCATAATGTTTTCTTTACAACTAATTATCTGTATGTTGATTATATTTATTGTTTAGTATGGCTCGATTCAAGATAGAACTGATGGGGTTGAATCTACCAACAGTTTGAGCTAGGGCATTACAATCACTGATACCACGTTTGTTAGTGTCCTCCTTTATAAGTGACCAGTCTAGTCCAGCATCCACTTATTGCATAAGGGATGTACATGCCAGCTTAAACTGAATGTATGGTCTGGTTATTTTGTGTCAAGATTAAAAATTTTGAACTTTTAGGACATTTGGACGAAAGTGAAAATCTGGATTCGTGGTGTTTGAAATGTGTCTTTCTTTTTCTTTCATTAGTTCCAGGTGAATGACCGAAATCTATGAGAAAGTGCACGAAGTCTGCGAAGTATTCATCTGTTTGATCATCTTAGAGGTGTAAATAATGATGACTTTGTTAGCGACTTAGCGTTAGACCTGAATCAATTTGCTGTTGTTCTGGGACAGGCACTACCTTTTTTTTTTTTTTTTGGTTATGCATCAATCACTACTTCGTACATACGGAAGTCAGAGGAGTTAATAAAAACTCCCTGCTCTGAAGAAGACAGGCACTACTTTTTTTTTTTTTTTTGTTATACATCAATCACTACTTCGTACATACAGAAGTCAGAGGAGTTAATAAAAACTCCCTGCTCCGACGAAGAATAGAACAAACTCCGTCCTGTACTAGATTGTTGGAATATTTCTAATTACAAAAGCATATTCTATCTGTGCTAGGAGGACACTTCATAGTTATCCCTCCCCTGTACAAGATTCTATATCATGGTACTGTGATAGACACTCAAGTTCATTGGAATTGACTTTGAATTTTGGAAATATGAAGAATCTCCGGGGCACTAATATTTGGATCGAATCAGAGTTCATGTTGGTTGCCTTAGACAAGCAAGAGGCCTGAGCAACATAACCGCCGGGTCACACGAAAAAATGTAGTGATGAAATGATTACAGGAGGCTACTGGTAACTTCCCGTGATTATTCCATCTATCTGTCCCACATTGCTTGTGAAAAGCTTCTCGTTTCAGTTTCTTTTTTGGAAATTTAGTTAAGGCTAGATAATTCCTAGTGCGACATATATTTTGCTTGTGTAATCAAAATCCCTTTCTTTTCCCTAGATCTCTTCTCCCTATTGTATTCCTTCAGTTGATTGTCAAGAATGATGTGTTCAAATTTTGCAGACTGATTGGGAGGGGGGTCACTATCCGCTGACAATGCACTTCAGTGAAGACTATCCTAGCCAACCCCCGAAGTGCAAGTTTCCTAAAGGTTTCTTTCATATAAATGTCTATCCTTCAGGAGATGTATGTTTGTCCATCCTCAATGTCGGCGCTGTAAGTACTACTTGTTGCTGCCATTGTGTTATTTTATATGTTGCTGAGTTGTATTCACAGCTCTCAATTGTCGCAATTGACTTTTTCTTAGGGGTGGAGTCCAGCGATTACAGTTAAACAAATTTTGTTGGGTATCCAAGAATTGCTCGACCAGCCAAATCCCAGTTCTTCAGCACAATTTGAATGTAATAAGCTCTATATGCAGCAGGTATTCTACTTGAAATTGACGTGTATTTGGTCAATTTTTTTTTTATTTTTTTGACGTTCAACACTTACGTGGATTTTTTTTTAATATCTAATCCTTACGACGTTGTCAATTGGATTATCTATGCATATTGCCTCGTAACAACTAATTTGCAGGGTACTAGAAATCCACAATGTTGTAATTCTAGCCACTAATTGGTTGTAGAAGTGAATCAAGTGATGATTAAATGAACTCGTTTAGTCAAATGATTCTTAATTTCCATGTTGCAGTACTTGTGATAAAAATATGCATTTGGGGATATGATGAATGCTGTCCAGAAATAATCTCATAGATTCCTGATAAAAGTGTTTCCCTGAATTGTCATTATCATGAATAATGTGGCTATCATTTTTGCAGGATAAAGCTGAGTATAAGAGACGAGTGAAGGAGCAGGCTAAGCAATATCGAGCTCTACTCTAATATTAGCTGGATGCTTTAAAACAATGTACTACTTAATTAAATTTGACTATGGCTAAACTTCTCTTGATTCTTAGCAACGTCAATATTAAGGGAAATAGGGCATCTTTGTATCCTGGTTCCCTTTTTCGGAGGATTGTTAACCCCTAATAACTTATTTAATTAACCTGTTCCCCAGTATAAGATAGTGATTAGTGAGAGCATTATATTCCACACTTTATTTAGAGGCTTACCAAATGCGAGATAAAAACTTCCTTTTTTTTTTGTTAGTTTCCCATTTGGTGTCCAGTATATACATTGGGTTTGACTAAATTCGGATTCATATTGGAAAGTCTACACATTAAGGGTACAACACTCCTATCAAATGTGATCCAAGACTCAAATCTGAGACCTTTGGTTAAGGAAAAAAAAAACTTATGATCCTTCTTCTTGTGGCACGTTAGAGAAAATGGGTGATCCTGTTTATGAAGCTTTAGTGTCAAGGGTTGTGTTGGAATGGATAGGATTCCTTCACCCTTAATCAAAGAGCTCGGGTTTGAAACCTATAATCTTGTTAGGGAGCACTTTTCCTGAGAATTCGGTTTAGTTGGGACATTAATACCGGACACTGGGGAAACAAAAAAAAAATAAATATTAACGGACCCTTTATGACAACCTACCTAGTAAAACATGGACAAAGCATTTGACTATTTGTGCCTATATGTGTATTGTCACAAAAGAAAATTATAGGAGAACCACTGGCGTCATCTACTTGTCCAACAGTGCCGGAGCGAAGTGTTTTTTGTTCAACAAGAATTGATTTATACGAATATCTGTAATAACTTTTTAGTACTATCCTTAAGTTTTTCAGTCAGTAGTATCCTTAATTAGTTTTGGATCGAAAGGAATTAAGAAGGAGCAAAATAGTTATTAATAGAAATTGGAATTCTTACACTATACTGCAGCCCAACTTAAAAGTTAAAATAACCTCAACTTTTAATTTTTGAAAATTTTAGCCAATATAATCTGTCAGTTTGTCTAAATATATACGTTACACATTTTTTGATTTCCACTCTACGGTACCCGCATTGGTATTCGACTATATATAAGTTACACATTGCTTTTACACTTTTCTTAAACTGACTATACACTTTGTATATATTGAGTATAGTCGGGTAATAAATACAAATGATTACGAATAGGAGGGTGAGTTTTTTTTTCAGCCGCCTGGCTATTTTTTTTAATTTTATAACCATGTTTGGTTTAGGTTGCGGGCATCTCGACTAATTATTGTAAGGTACCTTCTATCTCCCACCGACGACCATTGTTATGATCTCTTAAGAATCTCTATACTCAATCCGACTATTTTTAGAATTGAAATATAATCGTTGTTGACCTTTTTTTAGTAGACTTTAAAGATAAATGTGCTATTAAAAAAAAAAAAACTGGCAATCCCATTATAGCAGTGAAGCGTTCCAATTTGTGGACTAGGCGAGCCATTGGGCTGTACATATAAGAATCTTTTCATCACCTTCGTCTTTTTAATTCATTTTGACCCTCTTCTTTTAGATGTCTCATTCATACGGAGTATTTGATTTAGATTCTTCTACTCTGTGCCGCTATTTCTATCAAAAGAAAGTACAGTCAATTCTTATTTCTTTTGGCTTGTTACAGGGATGGGTGGTAAACTAATAACAACATTTGATATTTACATCTTATTTGATTGTTTAGACAAAAATTCCCAACAAACAGCTTTTTCATTCTATTTTTGTGTGGAAAATGACAGAATACAAAAAGTTTCCACCTTAATCTTTTAATTTCTCACCTCGTTTGAACTATATCTCAAATAAAATACAATTAATAGATTGTTTCTTGGTTATAATATTCGAATAAGGTAGTTATATAGGGGTAATTTTACAAAGAATACACCTCTATAATGATAGATGTTATCATATATAATTAAAAAGCTGTTATAAAGAGTTAAATAATTAAAAAGCTGTTATAAAGAGTTAAGTATAACACAAAAATCGCTTCCAAAGAAAAATTGCCTCTTAGTGGATGTGGAAGATATATTTCAGCATAGTAATAGATAACAATTTCTGTACTTTGAATATAAAAACTTTCTGCACTTTGAATTTAAACACAATGTCTGCTCTTTGAATCTAGGAAGGTCAAACATATAAATAATGTAAACCTTTTAGATCCAGCAAAAGTACACCATATAAAGGGTGCCTAGTTTTTCAAAGCATTATTTTCATTTGCGCAAAAGATGGCCGCTTTGCTCATTATTGTTTAGCAAGCGGATGGAAGATTTTGCACATAATTTCACAAATAAAACTCAAAAAATGGAAAATTAATTATCTGTTTCAACTTTTCCATACGTAAAACAATGATATAGAAAAATTTAATGCAAAGCAGCTTCAAAGAAGCAGTAGAAGGCAAAAACAAAAAAGTGACTTACACTGATGTATGTTATATGAGAGACATGAACTTTAACAAAAATCCATACATTGTGAAAGACAAAAATTGCTATAAATGGAAAATATTTCAGAAAAAAAGAAAGAACAAAAGGAGGCGAACAATGAAACGAGGCTTTTTGCTAGGGTTTGTATTTGCCTTATATAGAGTTTTATAACAACTAAGGTGCTAGAATACATGCTTAGGGATAAGGGCAACGGGCAAAACACTAAAATAAAAAATATCATATTTTTGGGCAGGCAAGTTGGCCTGCCACAGCATTAAACAAATAAGTAATACTTGATATATAAATATAGTCTGAGATCTGAGTCGATGCTCATCTGTTTAGTCATAAAATAAAATGTTTACCATATGAAGACTTCCGAAAATAGATACTCTACTTTTAAATATATGGAACATTTTGCTTATTAGGGAACTTAATTATGGTGTTTCCTTTATATGGTTTGTAGCATTACAAATTTAGCATTCATATATTCCAAAATAAGAGACAAAGATCAATTTCTTTTTAAGTAGGAATTGAACTAGTGGTGAACCTTTCCGGGAGGCAAGGGTAAAAAGTCGGGTACACTCTACCACTGGCATACGCAAGATTTTTCGTAAGCGGTGTCGACATTTAAAGTGGAGAGAACAAATGAACAAACTGAAGGGAATAATGAGTAATTTTTTCAAGTTAAGGTTTTAAGTTTAGCTTGGTATATAATTCACCTTAAACTTCGTTTCAAAATATTTAATATTGGTTGGGATTTTTTGGCTTTTAGTAAGAACGGTGTTTGGGTTCGATCCTTACTTGGAACCTGCTTTTATTTAGCCATCAACCCTTAAAGAAAATTATAAAAAATGCTCGTGCAAAAGGTATAGAGTGGATTCGATCCCTAGGCATACAGTACAGTAATGAGCCACCAAACCAGCAAGCCAAATAGTCTTTTGTGTAAGCAGAGTCATTTGTATTATAGTTATACTATTATGTTCTTTTTCTAGATTATAGAAATAAATATTAATTAAAATTTTCGACAAAGCCGTGTCGGATGACATCCCTAGCCATAAGTTACGTCCGCCCCTGCACTCTACTCTCCTCAGACTCCACCTGTGAAAATAAGTTGTGAACCATATGTAGTTGTGTTTTTAGTTATGTTGTGAACCATATGTAGTTGTGGTTTTAGTAAGTGCTAAACCTGCCAATGAATATGCACACAACGGTACCCGGTTTTCGTAGCCTAAATTGGACTCCCTTGTTGACAAAGCTTCAGAACACAAAGAAATTGCACGATTTGTCCTTCAAATGGGCTGGTCTTTAAATTTTTATCCGTTGGCAATAGAATCTATGCCTAGCGGAGCATATATTCTTTACTTGTGCTGGGCATAACTTGTTGATATTATGATATGAAAATATAAATTTATGCACCGCAAAAAAGTTGTTTGTTATGAGGGGAAAAAATTAAAGACCAACACAAAATAGGGACAAAAGTGCAAACCCAGTGCTTACTACTATAAAATGCTCCATAGATCTTATTAGGAACATTAAAGGAATGTATTTCAGATATGAAATATGTTTTGATAGAACCTATGAGTCCACCCTTTTAGTGTTCACCACCTGAAGGTTCACTTTCAAAATGCCTAAGCGGACACAGTCCCTAAGTCATTTTCATAGATAATGATGGAAAGTAAATAAAGCAAGATATTTATGTGGAAAACTCCTTGCTCAAGGGATTAAAAACCACGACCTACCCCAGTAGGATTTCCAACTTCACTAAACTGAGCAATGTTTCAGATTACAAGCTTTTGCAACCTAGGAATTAACCTCTTAATCCCTCCCCTTACAATAACTCTATTGCAAGCACTTTCTTTGACTAACTCTAGTCAACCACCAAACTAATTTAGCTAACTCTAGCTGAATCCTCACACCACTATGACTAACTCTAGCCAAGTGTTTACAACAAAAGCTTGATAAAGACAAACTACCTACGAAACTCTTCTTAAAGAAGTGTAGGTTTACAATGTAGAGATCATAAAGACTAGACAATTCTAGGACTCAAAACATCTTCCTTTGTTGAGATCTGGCCCTTGAAATCTGTCTTAGCTTGTTCTTGAAAGCCCCCAGAAGAAGAACTGTGGTGGCTGCACTTGTAAGAGTCTAATCTTTTTAGGTTTTCAAGTGTTAGGTCAAATAATGTCCAACATGTTGTATAAATATGAGACCAAATAGAGAGCATGTGAGGAACATGTGACCATGAGTGGTAACTTTCCAAGGGCTTTTAGTTTCTACTACACATACAGTTGTGCTGCTGTTAAGTACCGGGCAGTACTCCCATGCAACCTGATGGAGGACCTGGTCCTTGGGTCTTTTGTCAATCATCAAAACTTATGAAATACTGTAACTCATCATGTTTATAGGATCCCAAAGATCTCATCACCATGGAAAAATGTTCTTAATGCTTAGAAAAAAGTTATGCAACTCAAATTCAACTTCTCTTATGTTATTTTCTTATCTAAAAGACTAGTGTCCAGTAGGACAAGTAGCATATTTTTGCCTCTGTCACCACCATGAATTTTATGTTTCTTGGAAGTCAATATTAAGTCTCTGCTTCAGAGGCTCAGAGTAGCTATCAACTACTAAGATCATTTTATCAGGACAAGAAACTGAAATTGCATTTTTCAGTACTGGCGATGTACATTTCCATAGACAAAAGCTCTATCGATTCAATCTATTTCATCCTCTTGAATTATATAGTTACAGTTACACCAACGAAAGAAACGATGTGATTTACAAGTAAGTCAAGGCTCTGCTCAGAAAGTTTACATATGTGCTAGGGTCAATTCCAAATCATTGATCTTGGTTCATTGCCCTGGGGAGGACTAATGTAAATCCATGAGTAATCGTAAGCAACCAAAATCCTCAAGAAATTTTCAAGAGTCTACTGTTTTCACTCGTCGAAAAATCACTTGATTGAGAGCTAGATAAGCTAGCAAACTCAGAAGATTGAATAGAAATCCCATCAGTGGAATACCATTCTGAGAAGAAACTATCTTTAGTTACGGACGGACTACTTGTATCTGGAGGGGCTAGTAAACTTGAGTTCTGGAATGGAGGTTGCACTGGCACTGGAATTTCAATTTCTTCATTTCTTAGGATCGTTACCACTTGAGACATAGATGGTCGTGAAAATCTTCTAGTTTGTGTACACAATAGCCCTAGCTGAAGCACGCGTGATGCCTCCTGTTCTTGAAAATCACTCATCAGCCTGCTGTCTATGGACTCAGTAATCTTATTCAACTTGTAATTTCTCCACACCTATTACAAGAGTTAAAAACCATGCTTTATTTATGGTCATGTAAATGGCAATGCAATCAGAAACAGTTAAAGGACGAAGCACGAACTATGTGACCAACTGATCATCTAAAAGCTTAAATTGTTAAGGAGAACACACTTTTGATTACGGAATTATATTCAATATATATTTGGGAAAACTACATTTTTGGACCGCTCCAAAAAATAATAGCTGGTAAATGCACATGTTTTGTCTATTTAGTATAAATATACATAAAGTATACATATTATATACAGAATCAGTGTATATGTTTTGTATATTTTAGCCAGCGCTCGTAATTAATTCTGGCCGACGGGCCAAAAATGAAAAAAGCCCATTATATTATGTCTTCAAAACTCGATTAAGTGAGGGCGGCTTGAGACTTACAGATTGTAGAACTGATCCAGAATCGCTCACAAAGACATTGCTCTTTATACAACATGCAACCTCTATGGCCACCACTCCAAAGGAATAAACATCTGCTTTCTCTGTTAAACATCCTTGAAGAAGATATTCAGGAGCTAAATATCCCCTACAGCAGAATTATAATCATATTATCAGCACTTTAGCAATCTTCAGCTGAATAATTAAGAAATGAAAATTTGAATACTGATAACTTACAAGGTTCCCGCAACTCCGTCTTTGACATGAGTTTTATGGGGAGCAAAACGTCGAGCAAGTCCAAAATCAGCAATCTTTGGAACGAGTTGATCATCAACCAGAATATTAGTGTTTTTAATATCCCTATGGATTATCTTTGCTTTGCTTCCTTCATGAAGATATGCAAGCCCTTCGGCTATTCCCAATATAATTTCAAACCGCTCTTTCCAGCTTAAAAATTGACGCTTGTTCTCATCTTCAATAAAAATCAATCAAATTATCGTATATGCTCCAACAAAAAGAGTAAAAAAAAAAAAACAACTAATTAGGCTAAGTTCAAAAAATCGTTACCAAATAGCACTTGATCAAGGTTCCTGTTAGATACACAATCAAAAACCAGAAGACTTTCTGGTCCTTCTATACTACAACCCAATAATTTCACAACATTCTTGTGTTGAATGCTACTAATCAAATTGACCTCATTGAAGAATTCCTCCGCCCATTGACGCGTATTGTATAATAATCTTTTCACAGCAACAGTTTTGCCATCAGGAAGAATCCCTTTATATACTGAACCAGATCCTCCTTGGCCTAACTTGTTCAAGGGATCAAAATCCCCTGTTGCTTTCTGGAGCACTTCATACTTGAAATTTAGTTTCGATGTCTCGAGAGCCAGTGGAATCTTATGAACCCTTTTTGTACCTATATATGTCTCGATTAAGGTAAGATCCATCAGAACATAAACAAACAGAAATTTAGTATATAGAATTCAAGATTTGAAGAGACATAATATATGTAGTATTAAAGAACTATACCTCCTTTGTCCTTAGAATATCTTCGGTAGCCTAGAAAAGCTCCTAAAATAGCAAATAGTCCCAAGATAGACGATAATACTATCGCTGCAATTATCCATGCATCCTTACACTCTGTTGGTCCTGGAAAAAAGATGAACAAGGGCCCAAAAGTAAGCTAGAAAATATCCAAATTAGCGATTAAATTTGTTAAGAAAATGGGCATTTCGGCCTAGCAAAGCTAATTTAGGAGGCGAAGATTTTCCAAAATCTTACAAGGAGACAATATCCCATAACCTCAACCAATATGAGACAATGTAACACACTACACTCCCAAGAATAGACATCTTAAGCGCGGATGATATAACATACGACTTCAACATTAGGTAAACTGAACCCGACCCTGATACCACATTAAGAAATTGGACATTAGGTCTAATTCAACCACAAAAGCTAGCATGAGAATTGTCCAAAACCATATAAGGAAACTCCAGTCCATTCACTAAACTAACGTGGAATAATCTAAAAAAAAAATCCTTTTGTTTGATTTTTCACATTTTTTGTTACCTTTATCAGCGAGGACTAGTGCTCCATCACTGAAGAATTTATTAGAAGAGTATCTCAAATAGCAACCAGCATTCATGGCTTTTCCCTCAGCAGCAGGCAAACATTTTCTTACCATATCTCCAGCATTATTCAGACACTTAGTGCATTCTTCAGGTCCCAAATAATCCCAACATTGCCCTAATGCATAAATAGCAAGCAACCCGCTTTTCACAACCGTTGCCCCGAATCCACTATTTACTATTGACATGCTCGTGACATTCGCGATTGCACGATCAACTCTTGCTGCAAAATCCCTTTTCATGTACTGATCGTTTGTTATATCCGTGGGAACACCACAAGCATAACTCGAAGAATTCTTCTGTATGCTCTCGTCGAAAAAATTATAATTGTCGTATCTGAGAAAACAACCGTCTAAATAAACAGAGCCACCAGGCGCAGGAATGCATTTGGTGAGCTTATTTTTTGCTTCGATGAAACAGAGCTTGCATTCGTCTTGAGAAAGATCGTTGTGGCATTTCGCTAATCCATAAATATCGGGTTCATTTGTGTTCATTTCATATGTTGCAGACTTATTCTCCGAAATAAAATCATCGAGAGTTCCCATGACTTCCATGTATTTAGGGAATAAATTGGTGTTAATCGCCACATTTGTAAGGGGTTTGCAAGAAATATTAGCTATGGTAGTTCTTGGATCAGCAAGAGAGGGAGATAACATAAAGATGAAGGAAATTAAGGAGACGAACGTGACATATTCAAGGTATCTTGGTGCAATAGGCATTAAATTAAAATAGGAATTTGTTTTTCCTCCTTGTTTATGTAAAAAGAATTAAAGAGACAATGATTGATTTTTTTTATCCTAAACTACTCTATTCCATGTACATTTGGTATTTCTGTAACAAATAAACATATTTGTTACAGAGCATGCGAAGGAATGAAAAGATTAAAGTTTCAATATGTTATTATGGAAATATCTAAAAGTCGACTTATCTTCAATTTTCTCCACCTCTCCTTCTTCTTCTTCCTCTCTCTTTTTACTTTATGCGAATACACATGAGAATGCATAAATGTGTTGTAAAAAGTAAAAATTTGCAGAGGAAGAGAGAAGAAAATAACGGGGGTCTACCCCGTTTGGGGAAAGTTGAAAGTAATGTCAATGATTTCGATGCAATTTTGTTCTTTTTCCGAAACAGAGAGTTGAGGTAATATCAATGGCTAGTATTAATTTCCAAGTTCCATCACAGCTTATTTGCTCTTAAATCTTAACGGTGTATGGTAATAATTCAAGATGTTGGTTTTTGGATATTTTTGAACTTTTCTGTTAATAGATTATCTATATCATTTTGTTCATTTCTATTTTGCTAAAACTAAAATCAGGGACGAATCCACCTTTTTAGCAGCCGACAAAGGGCGACCGTCGTTTTAATCGAGAATTTTATATATGTACGTAATTATGTATGTAGTTATCGTTGAATTTTTTTATAGGCTTAATGCATATGCGGCTCTCTAAATTTATCCCTTTTTTTTCATTTTGACATCTCATTAAGTGTTTTCTATTAACCCCTAAACGCTATCGTCAAGGTATCAAACATAATCCGACTTATGTCAAATGATATAGTCTTAAATGCTTGATCTGAAGAACATGCTAATATATATTCTAATTTAATTATGTTATCTTTTAACTTAGATTAGCAACAATTGAGAGGGGAAAAAAGAGTAGCTCTTAATTAAGCTGACAGTGGAAGAGCAAACCAGCAGATTCTAATACATCCATGACCTAAAGAATAACTTACAACATGTCTAAACTATTACTCAACCTTCATTTCCTCAATTTATTTTCTACTTCTAATAAAAATTAGATTTAGGGAGTTTGATAGACATACTTGATGACGAGTTTAGGAGTTCAATAGGAACAACACGTAGTTGAGATGCCAAAATGGTAAAAAGGGACTAAATATAGGGGTAAATACATTCAAAAGGGAGAAATTTTAGCGGCTCATATTTCAAATAAAGATCGCCGCGTGGAAAATTCGTTTTTTTGGGGGTTGTCTCCACTGGTTTGCGAAAGCAATGGGAGACTTGACTTGCTCCATAGAACCCCCCCCCCCCACCCCCCCAGGGGCGAAAACTCCAAAATCCAAAACGTTGGTTAGGGTTCCAAACCTTTCTCTAATAATAAGGTAAGCTTTCAAGCCGCCTCCCTTTAAAGGAGCGGGCGCAGGGGCCGCATATGCATTAAGCTTTTTTTATATCTATGCTTACATGCGAGTAGTTAGTTGATACTCATTTAAAATCCCGAACTCCACCTGTATGAGCTTGCTTACATTGCCGGTCTTAACCCCGGCCGGATAAAATAGCGTGTTGTGGTAGATTGACAGCCAATATAAAATTTGTCGATTCATGATGAATCCCCTTAAAATCCTGAATCTATATACCTTCTACTAAAATTCTGTAACATTATGAGACTTGGAGTTTGAACGATAAAGATTATTCCTGATGTAATCAGATCAGGTAATTGAATTAGGATAATTTTGTTACCAAGAACAAATTAAAATGTCTTCTAAGAAACATTTCAGGAAAGAGATATACTTTCCTATGCTATAAATTACTGAGAAAAGTGACCATGTAGGGTTTCCATAACAGCAAATTGCATGTTTTCTGAAGGTTTCCAGTGACGTTTCCGCTGATTAATGAACCAATTGTTAATCTGCTTGGGATCTAAACCTGTTAATTCAGCTAGACATACTTTGTCTACTTCCTGCAATTCAGCAAGTTCAAAAACAGTTATATTCACATTTTCGTTTGTTGATAGAATAATAAATGTTTACATCTAAAATGGTAAAAGAAAAAAGTTTAATTCCGCTTTCGAGTTCATTACTTAAACACTGTACTGCTTTCGAGTTCATTACTCAAACGGTCACTGTACTGAAAATTGGTGAATAAAGTCATATTTCTTTCTTTTGTACCGAAAAAGTCATTTATATTTTGTTATTTCATTCAAAATATCGCTCAAGTTGGAAAGTGAAATATCCGGCCACTTATTAAGACGACACCTAGTTCTTTAAGCCAAGAAATAGAAAGCACTAAGAATGTGCTTGGTATGGAGTAAAATATTTTTCAGAAAAAGTTTTTCACTCTTTTCATATTTGGCTGGTCAAAATATTTTAGACAATGGAGTAATTTTTTCTAAGAAAACAAGTTTGTTAAAAATCAGAAAAATGACTTTCCTAGTGAAAGTAGAGAACAAGTTCCATAAATGACCTTTATATTGATAATCTAACCCCCCCCCGCCCAACGCCCAACCCGCTCGCCTCAACACCCCATTCCTCTTCACTCTCATATTATTTTCCTTAACTATTAAAAAAAAAAAAAAATCGGGACAATATTTTCTGCTGCTTATCAAACACCAGAAATTATACAACAAAACCATTTCATTTTAGAAAAATGTTTTCAATACATACACACCCTAATCCAGCTTATTGCAAACCAAAAAAAAAACCTCTTATCTTTCTATATAAAATAAAAAAAAAAAAAAGGGGACAATATTTTCTGCTACTTATCAAACACCAGAAATTAGACAACAAAACCATTTCATTTTAGAAAAATGTTTTCAATACATACACCCCATAATCCAGCTTATTGCACACCGAAAAAACTTCTTATCTGACCCAATACCCGATCCGTAAAACAAATTATAATAAAAAGAATTCAATTTGCAAAATAAATGAAATGGTTACCGTAGGATAAGGCCAATTGTAGTGAGTAGTCCACCAGTTTAGCAATATCTCCCTTGCTTCTTTTGGTAACTTTTCCTTCTTATTCTTCATGCAATATTCTTGCTTTAGACTACTTATTATATATCCACTGTACTTGCTCATTAACTTATCCTTTATTTCACTCCTCCTGCACATTTCATCACTAGTACTCTTGTTCTGATCATTATTAGCCTCTCCACCACCACCACCACCACCAATTGTATAACCATCCTCCGCCTCAGCCTCAGCCTCAGCCTCCGCCTCCGCCTCCGCTCCTTCTTCTTTCAAAATAAATTAAAGTACCCAACATAAAAGAAAAGAAAAGAAAAAAAAAAAGCAGTTAAAATTAGATTTCCTAATATATGGACTATAACATGCACTGGGAATTAAAAAACAAACGGCTAATGATTAATATTAGGAAAATGGTCAAATTTGTTTATCTACTATTTGAAATTGAATAATTTCGCCCTTCGTTGGACTTTTGGTCTAATCTTACCCATTGTTAGAAGGAAAAAATTTCTTGTTTTTGTCTTAATCCCTAGCGGAGCTTTAATATGCGAATAACCAAAAGCTGAGGTATACATGGAGTCCACTCATTTCATATCGGAGCTTTGTAAACACTATAAAAAAATTGAAATTAGCTACGAACTTCGTTACTAATACGTTGCTTAGGTCGTAACTAACAGAAATTTGTGGTAATCCGTCGCCAAATATAATTAGCTATAGATTTTGCTATTTGACTATCGAATTTGTCCGTTGCTAATTTTTTTTTTTTTTTTAAATGAAATTACTAGGTCAAAGACAATACTTTTTATTAACGACTATGCTACAAATATGCAAAAATTTTAACGGATGATAAATTAAAATTTCTTCAATTTTAAACAAGTACAGGTACGATTTTGGACTTCTTTTTCCTTGACTCTACGACCACTTGGGTTTGTAACTGCGTAAAATCAATCAGAGACATTCATTATGAGTACTAAGGAGAATGAAGATATATGGTATAAGGACAACGACAAGTGACCTCGTGACAAAGGCGTAGGGTTCGTTATGTCGTTTCAGAGTCAGAGAATCCTATAGGTTTTGTTATTATTTTTTAAATTAAGCCATCACCATTAGGTTGTGGACCTAAGGTGTGGGGCGTTTGGCTTGATCCCTACCATGTTATATTAAGTCACAGAAAACTTATATTGGTTAGAGGGGGACATGGAACCTTGCCTCTAACCTACAAAAGAAGATTAAAGAATACAATTTTAAGAAAATGGATTAGCCTATACAGTTCCCTTTTCATATCTACCAAAGGAATTAACTTACAAAAAAATTACACTTCTCATATCTTCTCCTAATGTAGGAGTTTGCCAATTGTCTAGTTGAAGTAGTCCCTTTGCCTCTCTAGGAAGATCTTGTAGAGAATGATATAAAGTCCTATTTCCACTTAGTAGCCAATTTAGCCA
Source organism: Lycium ferocissimum (assembly GCF_029784015.1). NCBI lineage: Eukaryota > Viridiplantae > Streptophyta > Magnoliopsida > Solanales > Solanaceae > Lycium > Lycium ferocissimum. The sequence goes on along the minus strand of NC_081346.1, from coordinate 10,670,031 downwards.
TGAAATCTGCCATCTGATTGGCTTCTCTAAAACAGTGTGAAATTTGATGTTGAGTTTGGCTGATCATTCTGGAGGTGCTGTTCATGCTTGAGTCTCAAGTTATTTGTATCCTTGTCTGAATGCACTAGGTGATACCATACTGAGCAGCCAGTGCTTCAGCCTGATTGTTACTGTTGCATTCAATTGGGATTGAATAAGCAAAAATGAAATGTCTATTATCAAATCTTACAACACCTCCCATACTAGCCTTTTTGGTGTCATTGAAGAAACTCCCGTCAGTATTAAGTTTCACCATACCAGTGCAAGGTTTTTCCCAAGCAGTTGGAGTACATCTCATCATGGGACTGAGTCTTTCCACTTTGTTGCATAAGTTTGGCCAATTTTCTTCTGTTGTAACAGAGGGAAATGCTTGTTGTATCAGTGCTTTGATATTCCAAGTACACTGAGTAACCATCTTGTAATGATAAAATATGCTTTTATCTCCATATCTACATGCAGTCCAGGATTTTCAGATTTCCTAACATATCAGTACTGGAGTAGCTTGCAGAATCAACTTATGCACTTTGTTCTTAGGCTTGAAATCTACCAGTTGCTAATGACAGTTGTAATAGGCATATGATGATGAGTAATACCAACAGGAGCACCCATAGCTTTCCAAATGCATTCTACAGCTTTACCGTCTACCATTACATGTTGCATAGTTTAGCCTGAGGAATATAACAGCAAACACTATCAATTCTTTCTTGAGTGCTAGTATTAGCATTATTCCAAGCTCTAGGAAAAGGCAATTTGTCCAATAACATTCTCCAGCAGATGAAGGACATTTTAAAAGGAATTGCTCTATGCCAAATTTCATTGATATAAGTGTCAATATTTCTGTGTTTTCTGATCAGTTCCCAGGCTAGATCATTTAAATAATTACCATCCTCTGTAAGGTCCCAAACTGCATAATCCCCATTGGCATCACTTCCAATTTCAATAGATATAATGTATAGAGCTACCTGACTTGGTAGTGTTCTGTACAATTTCTAAGCATTACACCTATGATATCTACATGGATATCCCCATGAGTATTAATATCATTGTTTTGTTTATCATGCTAAAGAATCTCTTCTTTTCTTTTTTCATCAGTGTAATCCTTCAGTTGCAGTTCATCTGTCCCTTTTTCCCCCTCCTGTCCATCTTTCCTTTGTTCATCAACTTGCTGATTATGCAGAATTGACTTTCTTATTTTTTTTCCTTTTAGCAATCTCTCCAGGGCCTACAGTCTTAAAACAACCTTATTTTTTTTCTTTGTAATCTTCTTGGGAGCTTTCTTCTTTTTTTCTTTGTGATTGAAGCTCTTGCTAGAAGCCTCTTTCTGTTCCCCTTCCTTACCATTCTCTACGCTGTTGTTATGGATGTTTTTGCCATAATCTTTATCAGAAATACATTGTGGAGAAGTAGCTTCTATCTCTTTGTCATTCTCATTTACTTCTCCTTAGATTGCTATCCACCTCATTCTCATGTTGTTCACTACTTCTCCTTAGATTGCTATCCACCTCATTCTCATGTTGTTCACTATCTTTCTCCCCATCTTTTTTGGATCCATCATCCTTAGTAGTCTTATCATTTTCTTTCCTCTGTTCTACTCTTCTACACTGTAATATAGAATGCCCCAAAATTTTGCAATGAACACAAAATTTAGGAGGATTTTCATACTCAACCTTTTGAGTGAAATCTTTGAGAGGGCAAGATTCATCTTCAAGCCCAACCCAAATAGCATTAATTTTGGGTTTAGTAAGATCAACATCAACCCTAACCTTAGGCATGTTCGGTCTAGTCCTGTAATCAGTGGCAGCATCCATTGATAGAGGAATACCTAGAGCTCTAACAATTTGCTTCAAGTAATGCCAAGCATGACAATGAAAAGGTAATTCAGGAAGAAGAACACAAACTTGTACGATTGGAGAATCTTCATCTGGTCTAAAGTCCGGATTCCATTTCTCAAGCCACATAACTTGGCCTTCAATCTCAATGGATCATCTAAACCAAACATTTTCAAAGTCGTCTTTGTTGGTAAAAGCCAAGAAGACAGCGCGATAATTAAAGACTCCAATTCTAGGCGTACCTCTCACAGTGATTTTCTCTGCAAATTTCGACCTAATGTTCTTAATATGTGGTATGAATTTCATGAATTTACCAACGAGGGTAAATTTGCACTCTTCAGCCATGACCCCATTGAAATCTTTAGCTTTGAATATGACTGCTGATATTCCGTTATGGGAGGCGATTCGAGATTCCATAGATGGATCCCCAAATCGACTCTTATTCGTTGTGTTTTGATCCGGAGAAGTAAGAATAGCATTTGCAAAGTTGATTTTTCTTGGAATTTCAGAATCCGATGAAGTCGTATCATTGAGATGGTGTGTTTTCTGTGAGAGACGGGCCGGTTTCGGTTGACCCCCCGGCGTCCCCATGGGGCGGCGCGTCTCTCAAACTCGGAAAAGTCTAGGAAAAATTACCGTTATGTTGCAACGGTCATGAAATGTACGGAGAGCTTTTTTAGTTCAGAAGCGTCTTTTGGTAGACAAAATTGATATTATATTCATTAGCTGATGTAAATACTCAATATAGACAAATTATCGCCCTAAAGAAAGTTTATAGGTTGTATTGTACAAACAAATGGTTGCATTAATCTAACATAACCTGAATTCTGCGCTATATCTTGTACCTTTTTTCCTTTTTCGTCTTTCATGTTTTCTTTTATTGCTCAAGTTGAAGTACCTATGTGATCAGTTCATCTGTAGTTCTCAGATAAAGGAAGCAAACAAGGTAAATGGCTAATTAATGAGCACTGCAGTTTTTTCTTTCTTTTTCTTTTTCTTTTTTAGCTTATAAAATTGTTCTTAAATAAGTAATACACTTATAGTTTGTTTGGCCAAACTTCCCGGATAAAAAAAAAAAGTGCTTGTTTTAGAGAGTTAAAGAGTTTGGCCAAGCTTTTAAGAGAATAAATTTTTTAAGTAGTAGCAAAAGTTATTTTTCAGAAGTTAAGAAAAATAGTTTTCCCCAAAAACATTTTTGGAACCTTGACCAAGCACAAATCTTGTTCTAATATTGTTAGAGGTGTTTTTTAAATTGATTATATAAACACAAACTGCTATCTTCAAAATACTTTTCCATTGAAAACACTTATGACAAAACATTTTAAAAATAAACAGATTTTAAAATTTGACCAAACAGACTATTATAAGCCATATTAATTTTTTGATTTAACAATCTACTAGGCCGACTAAGATGAAGTTCATAGATGAAAAAAAGAACTGAAGTGGTAATATTAAACCTGTAAAGGCAGTGACATCGCCACACGGAGTGAAGGGTGTTTTGAGATAGAATTGCAGATTTGAAAACTACATAATAATTACTAGCATAAGTCATAATAATTGACCATTTAAAATATTTAAAAGACATAAAAGGATCGTGGTTAAAGAACAATTCGTTTGACTCACCGAAATTCAAAACGTACCATATAAATTGGGACGGAGGAAGTACTAGTTTACTTAGCAAGCCCCAAATAACCCTAAAGGAATTCTTCTATGCATGGAATGCAGTCCCCCCTTTTTTTTTTTTGAAATCCATCTTCTGAAACCTGGATCATAAGCTTTACACATCTGATCTGTTAATATTATAAATTTAAAATTCATAATCTCTCAACTACTTATCTTCAACAATGCATGGAATAACAGCTTTTCTAGACTGGATGATGCTTAAATTATTCAGGAGACCACACCATTTGTTTAACTATAACCATTATTCTTTTTGATTAACCGAAGCAACAAAAGCAAATAAAAACTAAAAGTATTGGAGATATTTATCTACTTCTGTGTGTACTAACTGAATATATTATACATACGGCCATCACTTTTATACTATTTAATTACTCCATATAAGTTATAAGGCCTTAAAGTAGAGCTTAACAGACAATGATGAATCGAAGATTGAAACTATTGGATGTCTGAGGACGACAAGATTATGGAGATGTATTGGGACCTTAACTTTTCTTGTACTTGATTCTGCCACTATATCACATGCTGACTATAATTAACAAGCTAAGATTCCCTCTGCTATTCTCCCCACTTAATATTAGGGTTCTCCATTTTAGGCAAGATCTTTTTTTTTTTAAAAATAAAAATTATGTGCATTAATTAGGAGCTGCCCACAACTCCTTCCAACCAACGTGACTTTTCCTCTCATTTAAAAGTTTAAGCTGGACACGTTATGTGCAGGACTTATTGTTTTTTATGAACCAAGTGAGAATATTTTTTATAAAAAGTATTTAATGATAAGACTCGGACACAAGACATATGTCTGCTCTCGGGAGTGGGCTACCTATTGAGAAAGGAGTTGAAGGATTCGTTGGAAAAAAATATGCCTTGTAATACGGTAAATATAATTTTCTCTTATATTTATAGACTCTTGAATTCCCTTGACATACAAGTAATTTCCACTAGTGGCTAAAAGGGTGTTTAAAAACTACTTTAGGCTGTAGGTTCAAATCTCAAGTGCGACATTCTTGTATTTATTTGAATTCCCTTATTAAAATTCATGTCTTTGCCACTAGACATGGGCCGAGTGAGAGTAGTTGTTACCGGTTTAGCAGAACTAATAACTTTGGCTCAAATCTCAAATTTGTGTTTAAAAAAATTCATTTAATATATACAGATAATTTATTCAGAACCCAGTAAAAAAAATTGTGATGCAGAACCCATAAACTAAAGATTATAGCTTCGCCTCTACCACTAGATATCTCATTGAATAGTGTGATCATCTCATCAAAGAATTTAAATTGTTAGGGATCAAAACGCACTTTTAGTTTATTAATTATATCTATAACACGAGAGGCAGATTTAAGAGAAAAATCTTTATTTAACTTTTGGAGGAGTCGGAACTTGGAAATTAACGGGAAGAAACTCAGACGAATCTACTGAAAAACATTGTAATTGCTTTCTCCAGACATGGAAGCACCTAGGAAATGTCAAGTCACTCAGAGCCCGTGAGATAGCAGATGTGTTTTTTTACCCCATTTATGGAGATAAATTCAAGGAGCTATGAAGTGTCGATTGAACTAAAAAAGAGCTTCCTACACCCAGCAACTGTGCAAAGCACTCATAAATTTGGACATTATATCTGATTCAAGGTCATCAACTTATTATATTTTCTTAATTTCTTGTACGATATTCAGAATGTTTGCTCTTTCTATTGTAAATGATTCACCTTCTGCATTTCACTTTTTTATTTTTTCTACTGTTCTTCTTTTTACTTTCACCATTATTATTAGAAACAACAACAGAGCCCGAGAACAAAAGTAATTAGAAGCATTTGAGCCATAAACAAATTAAAGTAAAATACTACTTTGTCTATTGTAATACTCGCTCTGTCTTAATTTATATGACATAGTTTCCTTTTTAGTTTGTCTAAAAGGAATGTCACATTTCTATATTTAGAAACAATTTAACTTTATAAGATGATTTATAACCACACAAGTATCTAAGACTTATTTTGGACCACAAGTTTCAACAGTTTTCCTTTCTTTCTTAAACTGCGTGCCTAGTCAAATGGTGCCATATAAATTGAGACGGAGAAAGTATTATATTATGTGTTTTATTTTGATTTGACCTAAAATTTTAAGAAGATGAAAAGAACTTTTGAATCTCGTGGTACCTTGAACTAAAGGTGCATAATAAATCAAAAATACTCTTTGAATCTTGTGGTATGACATTTCTCTGATGAGGGATTGCAAAATGAGAATGTTGTAACGAAGAACTTAATAAATATAGTGTTATAATAGTCTCATGTCTGTTGTGACATGTAATTGGTCTTCTTACGTAGTTTTGGATAATTCTCAAATTATGAGCAAGTTTTTGGGATTGGGTTGTGTTCAAGATTTATTTTCACATGATATCAAAATCAGACACATCCACTTCTTGATTTACCCGATGTTTGGTTCCATGATATATTGTCCTCGATTTGTAGAGGGTGTTTGATTAGTCCCATATTGGTTTTGAATAGGGTAAATCTATCCCCTTATATGGTTCTCGATAATCTCACCTCATGATCTAAATCTTTTAGTTGAATTAGGCTCAAGGTCTATTTTTCTTAATAGAAAGAGCTGTTAGTTCCTTCTGAACCAAACTAAAAAGAAAAGTATAGAACACCGTAATCTTGTTTCTAACGGTTAATAGCTGTTATTATAGCGGATACAATGAGTGTTTAAAAAGCATTCATTTCATGTACTCCTTCGTCCCAATTTATGTACTTTTCTTTTTCGAGAGTCAATTTGACTAATTTCTGAAGCAAAATTGGATTGGATCAATTTAATATTTTAAAATTATGGATATTCAAAATTCCATAAGTTGCAATTCTTCTTATGTCAATATGATGAAAAAATACCTTTTAAAATAATGTCGGTCAAAGTTCAGATAGTTTGAATCTCATAAAACGAAAAATGCCACATAAATTGGATCAGAGAGTACCGGTTAGGTAGTAATTTGTCCGGCTAAAACACGAGCATTTGTGATGTTATTAACATGCCAACGAACTAAAAGCTATTGTAATTAACACATGTATGTGTAGAGGGAGAGGGAGACCGACCTGAGATATTGCTTGTCGTGCAGAGATTGGTAAGTTGAGTTTGAATATCGTTAAGAAAAGTAGTTGCTTCATTGAAAGGCCTTGCCAGATCGGACTTGAACTTAGCTAACACATCACAGTAAGTTATCTGCGCAGTACATCACCATTAATCACTAAAGAAGATATTATAAGGACAAACACATACACACACATATATAGATCCCCAATCCCTAACCCCCAAGTAATATAGAAAATATATTTATTTTATTTTATTTAAAAAAAAAAAAAAAAAAAAAGAGAGAGAAGAGGAATTGAAGCTATTTACCATAAAATCATTTAACTCAGAATCGTCGCTGATCAGTCCATTTAAGGCAGTGCTGCTGCTGCTGCTTGATCTCCTATGAAGATCATTTTCTTGGACAATATTGTCAAACATTTTACCAATCTCAGGTGGTGCTCCTACCTGCAAATTATCATTATACCATAACGATTATTTCCTGATGAAAAATGTCAAAGAAGAAGGGACAATATACAACTCCATATCTTATCACCAAGGTCTTCGTTAGCCCTAACCCTACAAGGTGCACATCATATCATATAGTAGTACTGGAAATTCAAAACCCTAAAAGCAAAGCTGAACTTTGCTCCTAGCTGGCTAGCAGTTTTCCAACAAAAACCAAAAAATTAGTAAAAACAGCTCCTTTTTTTGTCTATCTCTCTCTAGGCCTACTTGAAGAATTTTAACTTTGCCTGTCATTAACATTTTTTTCTTTTGCCTGTTGTGTTAACTATTTATTAAGTAAGTTTAAAATGCTATAGAGAGACAGTATTACAGACTTTTCTTCCCTCTTTTTTTCCTCTGATAAAGGGGGAAGGTCTAGGGTGTAGTGAGACATCAATTTAATTTGCATGGGCTAGATTAAAAATATTTAAGTACTAACTTAAATTTTTGAGGACTCTCTCTCTCTCTCTCTCTCTCTCTCTCTCTCTCTCTCTCTCTCTCTCTCTCTCTCTCTCTCTCTCTCTCTCTCTCTCTCTCTCTCTCTCTCTCTCTCTCTCTCTCTCTCTCTCTCTCTCTCTCTCTCTCTCTCTCTCTCTCTCTCTCTCTCTCTCTCTCTCTCTCTCTCTCTCTCTCTCTCTCTCTCTCTCTCTCTCTCTCTCTCTCTCTCTCTCTCTCTCTCTCTCTCTCTCTCTCTCTCTCTCTCTCTCTCTCTCAATTTCCTTTTCATTTCTAAAAAGAAAATAATTTAATTTACCTTGTGGCAGTCGATGTACGTAAGAAGAAGCTTAGGATATAAAGGATGCGAAGAGATCTTTGCTTGAATATCTTCTTGTAAATTAGAAGAAGTCTCAACTACTGAATTAGTAGCTGATCCATATCCCATGGGGACCGATCCAAAATATGCCGCCTGCATATTATGATCATCCGAGTAACCAAATTGGTACATTTCCTCCATCAGTTAATCTTAGTATGCTAATTACTATATATATCTGCTGTTAATTAGTACGTCGTTATGATACCAACAAGGAGAAAAAGAGGCGGAAAGGGAGAGATGGAGCTGATGCTTAGTGGAGAGAGAAACTTGTGTCTATAAACAAATGAATTAGTACCTGAATAAAGTTTTGTTGCGCGCAGCCCCTGATGATCATGAAAAGGAAGTACTGTTGTTCTCGTTATTTTATTTTATTTTCGGATTTAACTGATATTTGCACTCATTGTCAAAAAAATCTCAAATTCTTTTACACTCAGTATATTTTTACGAGATTACTAATTAATATTTATTAAGAAATTTAAGTGTAATCATCTAAAACTTAAAACTTTTTTGTATTTTATTTTTTATTTTTTATTTTATATATATATATATATATATATATATATATATATATTTTGTGCACTAATTAATTAATAGTAGTGTAAAGTTAATTAGTGCGTAAAACTTAAGTCCGAAGAAATCGAACTAAAATTCTATATAGTGACTGCTGTAAAATTATTTACACAATTAGCATGATTATAGTAACTTCTTAATAAGCATTAATTTGTAAGTAAAAATACATGGTAAGTAACTAACATATTAAATTACATTACATTAATAGTGTATCGTAATTGTGTGTGTATGTTTAAAAAATCACAGGAATTTCAACACGGTTATATAAAATGTTTTTACGCATTCAGGTTAAAGTAAACCTGCAAGAATAAATAATTGTCTATAACCTAAACTTATTAAAGTAAAGAACGTACCAAAGCTTAGACTGTAGTGGTGTTGGTAAAAATCTTTCATTTAGTGTGCTAATCCATGATCAGTCCCCCTCTTCTCCTCAAATAAATTAAAAAATGTTTGTTAGAAGAGTTAATTATCTACTGTAATATGTAAAAATATCATACAGTAATAGAATGGCGGAGCTACAATTTTGTCTATAGGTTTGGCAGAACCCAGTAGGTTTGACTTAAATTTTGTATTTATTTCTAAAATCACTTAAATGTGTATAAATAAATTATCAATAACCCAATAAACTTCATTTTCAAGGATCTAGAACCTATAAACTCAAAACTGTAGCACATTGAGTAAATTTATAATGAAGCTCAAGACCAAAAAGTAGTTAGGGAAGCTTCTTTTTAGAAGGGAATACAGAGCTACCATAGTGAGTGAATTTATTATTCCAACGTCCAGTATTTTAAGGAAGTTGCACTTATAGTTCTTGTATTGCAAATATCCCAGGTGACCAAATATTGTCTGCACTTTCATTTACCCAATTACTCATAGGTGATGATAGCTCAACAGATTTCAATGGAAGCATGACTCGCTTGTTAGACTTCATTTATTTTCGTTTCTATGATGTAAGAGATCTACTCTATAAAAGAAAAATACGAACCATCCTTAAACATGCATATTAAGGGTGTATTTTGTATAAAATACTTTCAAGAAAATTGTTTTTTTGGTGAAAAAGTTTTACTCTCAAGGTAAAAGCAATTTTCCCCATGGTAATTTTGTAATGTGCAATATATGGTATGAAGATAGTGGTCTATTTGGAGTCCGGAATCTTTTTAACTCAAAAAATAACTTTTGGAACCAAACTAACCCTTAAAAAAGAAAAAAAAAAAAACTAGGCTTCACGCAGTCTGTGCAAGGAAATCCTTTCTTCGACCCCAACCTTTATTCTTTGGAAATCAAACTCAAAATTAAGCTTTTTCATTGACCGAAGATTAGTCACGTTTCAATACACTGTAATATAAATATTTTATATAGAACTTAATATTTTTTTAAAATAATATCGTCTCATTACATCAAGTATACATATATGTTTGGATCGTCGTTTTAGGTGTTTGTAAAGTGCGTCACACAAGTTTGGAAACTTGTTATCTTTAAGTTTTTTTTCGTACTTTGACCGAAGATTAGTCACGTTTCAAAACGTCGGAATAATCCCTCAAAGAATCATCATCATCATTGATATAATGCATACCATAAAGCACTATACCATGGGAAACTGACTGTGGATATCTGCATGTTATAGAGATTTCATACTCATCTGGACTAATATTCATTTTTTCATGTATGTAAGTGACTAGTGAAACGTGACTAATCTTCGGTCAAAGTACAAAAAAAAACTTAAAGATAACAAGTTTCCAAACTTACTTCGAGGCACTTTACCCCTAAAACGATGATCCAAACATATATGTATACTTGATATAATGAGCCAACATTATTTTACACTAAAAAATAATAATTAAGTTCTATATAAAATATTTATATTACGGTGTTTTGAAAGGCAACTAATCTTCGGTCAAAGTACGTGAGAAAAAGCTTAATTTTGAGTTTGATTTCCAAAGAATAAAGGTTGAGGTCTGGGGAAAGGATTTCACCATTTGTGGTAAAAGGACCAAAGTGTAAATGTACACTTTGGCCCTGTTTGGTTCTTTTTTTATTTTTTAAGGGTTAGTTTAGCTCTGAAAGTTATTTTTTGGTTTAAAAAAGTTCCGGACTCGGTCTATTTGTAGTTTGGCGTACAGAATGTTGACAAGAATATGTATCGCCAAGTTGAAGCAAGTTGGTACCGTCTAAGAGTTATGATATTTATAAAAGATGGTGACTTTTATTCAAGTGAGGAAAGTTATCATCTTTTTCCTTTATTTTTTTGTGTGGTGAAAACATCATTTGATACAACATTTTCGGCAATTCAAGATGAGCTGACATTGAACAATGATTTCAAGAAACTATTTTGATATTTCAGGATGATTTGACACAAAAGAATGGTACTTTAAGAAACCATTTCGGTATAATTCAAGATGACCTGACGTTGAAGAATGTTTTCAAGAAACTATTATAATTCATGAATAGTTTTTTGAAATTATTCTTCAGTGTCAAGTCAACTTTTTTTTTTAAAAAAAAGAAGCCATATTGTTTCTGTCAATCCAAGTACATCTAACCATTTAATTTGGTCAAGTGAGCCTTTGGAATCTTCTAATTCTCCCTTGTTTGAGGGATTGAATGAAATAACATCATGTTATAAATTTGGTATTGCTTTGTGTAATATTTGGTTTGTCTTTTGAAACGTGTACAATTAATAACAGTATAATTTAATATATCAAATGATATTTTTATTTTATAACACTAACAATATGGGATAACTTATATCCATTTATCACTTATACATGAATAAATCACCTAAAGGATAAAACTGCTCTCATCTCTTTCTTAGAAGCCTATGAAGGTGAAGCAATCTAAGGGTGTAATTGTCTACTAATTACTTTTAATTTTTTTGTTTTAAAATTAATTAATTATTTAAAATAATATTTTGAATATCAAACTTCAATGCTATGAATCAAACAGCCCCACAAAACTTGATCAACGTATAACTAAGTTATGCATTAGCTCCGATTGCCACTTTAAAAAAGAAAAAAAAAAATTAAAAACCAAACAATCATCAAATATTGAACATATGACGTATTTGAACATATGACTGCGACTATATATGGCTTTTCATCTTAGATTCGAGGAAGTATACAACATAACGATTTACACAAAAAATGACCCTTTCAGTACTTATAGTGTTATGCGCTTGACTAAATAACTCCTACCATAGATTAACAGTATCTTTTTCTTCATTTTCTTTTTCCTCAAATATATCATAATTGAAAATTTATTAGAGTAACTAATTAATTTCGTATACGTATAGTTAATGAACCGAGACTTTGGAAATCTTTTAAATGGACAACTGTAAAAATCTGTGTTTAAGATACTTTTAAAATAGGGAAAAGGGTAAAAAATGCCCCTCTACTTTGAGAAAAGGATTAAAAATATCCTCCATTATAAATTTGGGTCAAAAATACCCCTCCCGCCATGAAAGTTTTCAAATATACCCTGTCTTAACGGAAATCACCAACATAATCCGATTTCACTTTTAAACCCGCTTCATTTAAATCCGACCCAATTACATATAAAACCCATATGCGACCAACTTGTTTCCGAGTACTACATCTAGAGCCACTCACGAGCGGGTAACCCATATGGGTTATTTATGTAGTTGGTTCAGCTTAAATGGAGCGGGTTTAAAAATGAAATCGGATTATGTTGGGGATTCCGTTAAGACAAGGGTATATTTGAAAACTTTCATGACGGAAGAGTATTTTTGATCCAAATTTGTAATGAAAGTTATTTTTAGCCCTTTTTCCAAAGTAGAGAGGGTATTTTTGACCCTTTTCCCTTTAAATTAAGCCAATTTCTACCACGTCGTACTTTCTTTCTTTCTTTTTTCTTCCTTTCCAATTTTCCTACCACGTACTTTGTTTATGCTTCTTTCCCCGATTTCCACATTTTAAGCATCACTTTTGATTTTCCTAAATGAACTTTACCATTCTTAATTTCAAAGTGGAAACACTTTTCCAACTCCGTTTGCCACTGCCCATTAAAAGACCTTTGTCATTGCATTGGTCCAATTAATATATATAGAGAGTTGATCACTAGCAAGATAATGTCAGTTGCGTAACCAGAGATTTATTAAGAGTGTTTAAAATTTAAAAAAGTAAATAACAAATTTTTCAATGAGTTGGTTCACTGCCGTCTTGATCAACCTAGGGATTCTGATATGATTGATCTCACCATATATTTCTATAAAATATAAACAATCGAGAAATTTCACTTTATTCTATTGCTTCGCTTTTAGTAGTGAAAGTACATGGACTACTATATAAAGTGTGTAGGTTCTTTAAGCATTTTAATAGTATAAAAAATCAGTGCATCCACTTCACATTACCTGATAGTGGCATTTATATATGCCAATTACTCTCTGCCGTTTATGGCTCCATAAAGAGGCAGAGAAATGGTTTCATAATTTCTCACGTTGTGGTGGTATAAAGTGGATGAATGTGACCAGTATTCAATTAACTTGTAACTTATGCCATAATTCTTTCATTATTTACCTACATTATTAACCCACCTCCCCACTTCTTCTCTAATTCATTGTAAAGATGAATTTCTCACCTATAAATAGAAACCATCCTTAGCTTTTGGTGGGTAGAAAAAACGGAAAAGGCTCAAATATGCCATCGAAACTATCGAAAATGGCTCATTTATGCCACTCGTCAATAGTTTGGCTCATTTATGCCATCGAACTATCAAGAATGGCTCATCCATGCCATTTTTCAATAAAGTCGATTTTATAATACCAGATATGATACTTGACCACCAATTAGAGGTCCATGTCGTTTAATTAAATCAAAGACAAATTAAATCCTAAATTAAACTAAAACCCGACCCACAAATGCCGTCGGTTTAATTAAACGACATGGACCTCTAATTGGAGGCCAAGTTTTATATCTGGTAGTGTAAAACCTGCGTTAATGAAAAATGGCATGGATGAGCCATTTATGATAGTTCGATAGCATAAATGAGCCAAACTATTGACGAATGGCATAAATGAGTCATTTCCGATAGTTCGATGGCATATTTGAGCGTTTTTCGTAGAAAAAATATGAAAGAAATATTGTGTTGTAGTGTGAGAACATGTTGTAAAGTGAGGTTAGTGTAGTGAAAGAGAAAGTTGAGAGTAAGTCTCCAACTAATTCACTGTAAAAGAGGGTATTTTGTTATGTTGAAGGAAGGTGTTTTCTTGGTGGAGCTTTGAACACTTCAATTAGTCCGAAGTTGTTTGAGTCACACGATGTTGACGAACATTGTATCTGGAGGGAACAAGTCGAGTATGCTACCGGGATCGGATTTAAGATTATGCCGCAGTGGGCTTGAATCTCCTTAAAGAGAGCGAGATATCTGCGCCTCGGCCTGAAGAATATTTTATTCATTTTGTTCTTCATTTTTATTTTATTTTTCAACTGTAATTTATTGTAATCTGTGGTAATTTCAACAACAATTTTAAGGAGATTCATGTTTGTTACAATTTGAAAAAACTGCGGAAATCAAGATTGGAGATGTCAACATTATTCCGCTTCGACATCGCTAGATCTCTTTAAGAGATGGAAGGGTAAAGTATTTTTTTTCCCTACTTGCTCAACTCAAGCAGAGAAAAGGTAAAAAAAAAGCTTTTACCTTATATTTTTATGAATAAAGTGATACTACTTTTCAAGAGTATAAATTGTTATTTAAATTCTCAAAATAGTGGGGGCTAAAGAAGAGAGAAAAATATTTATCATGAAAAGTGGTTTCTGCATCTTTGAGAATGTTTTAAAAAGTGTGGCGAGTGCATGTATTAATCTTGAAATAGTCACATGTTTTGCCTCAATGCTTGATAATTTGTTGATCTTTGGCTCTAACATTAGTGTTGTTAAATTAAATTAAAAATATGTGTAGCAGCCATTTTGATGTGAGAAATTTGAGTGAGGCAAATATCGTTCGTAGAATGAAAAATATAAAAAATATGTGATAAAACTTTGGTTAAACAGTCACATTATGGTGAGAAAATTGTGAAGTACAATTTTGTGGATTATACATGTGTGCAACTCCTTTTGATTAAGTGTTTATTTATTCCAATTCAAACTGAAAAATTGTGATAAATAAAAAAGGAGTGTGTTAGCTTAAATATGAGATATGTGACTGACTGCCCTTGGTTGATTTTGTGTATGTAGCAAAAGTACTTAGTAGGTACAAGCAACCAGGTATATTTACTGGGTAAGAATTTTTGTGGCTTGTTATATAAAAATGTCCTGCTGTACTCAAAAGATTTTTTGGTGCAAATATAAACACTTGGTGCTATTTGTTAGAGATTAAAAAAATTATTATTAACAACTCTACCATGGAGGCTGAGCAAATTGTTTTAGCTTCAGCTAGTGAAGAAGAGAATTGGTTGAGAATTCTATTATCTCATTTTGAAAATGAATTTCTTCTAATTTTTATTTATTGTGAAAGCATTAATATTATTGGTAGAGTATAAAACTGTTATTACAACGGTAAGTACAGACCCCGTGAGGAGAACATATAATACTGCGAGATTGTTTGTGAAAAGTGGTATACCATAAATATTGATCGTGTAAATTTGTGATAATCTTGCAGATTTATACAAAGGCCTTTGCAAGAGAGGGTCTGGAGCACATCGAGGGGGATGAGATTGAAGCCCATAAATTCCTAAGCCATGTACGAGGAAACCCAAACTGAGGACTAGAGATTCTATAACCAAGTTCAATGGAAAAAACAAATCATATGATGACTTGTTGTGAAATGCACTATTATTATTTTAATTCCCTCCCTTATGATGTGAGTGCATTTATTCTGTAACGATTTGTGGAGGTTGAGTTCATAAACTCTTAATGAAATTTTGTAGCTCGTATGAGTGGGGTATTAAATTTACAGAAGCACCCTTGACAAATTTCACCTATATGAGTGTGGAAGAAGGCCGCTTCCTATGAGATGCGGGATAGCATATAAGCCGTAATGTGTTGGCTAATAAAGCTTATGTCAACACCTTGATTATTATGTATAAGCAGTGATACTTTATTTCCCGTAAGCAGTCATAGTTCAATGCAGAGCACACTACTGACTCTGGAGTAGAGATCGTTGTTTTATTAAGTGGAGGTTCAATGCAGAGCACACCTTCATTATGCATAGCAGGGGATTGTAGGTTCTTTAAGCATTTTAATATTATTAAAAAAAAAAAAAATCAGTGCATCCACTTCACATTTCTTGATAGTGGCATTTATGCCAATTACTCTCTGCCGTTTATGGCTCCATAAAGAGGCAGAGAAATGGTTTCATAATTTCTCACGTTGTGGAAGTATAAAGTGGATGAATGTGACCATTATTCAACTTGTAACTTATGTCATAATTCTTTCATTATTTACCTACATTATTACCCCATCTCCCCACTTCTTCCCTAATTCATTGCAAGGATGAATTTCTCACCTATAAATAGAAATCATCCTTAGCTTTTAGTGGGTAGAAAAAATATGAAAGAAATATTGTGTTGTAATGTGAGAACATGTTGTAAAGTGAGGTTAGTATAGTGAAAAAGAGAGTTGAGAGTAAGTCTCCAACTAATTCACGTAAAAGAGAGTATTTTGTTATGTTGAAGGAAGGTGTTTTTTTGGTGGAGCTTCAACTAATTCCAGTTGTTTAGCCACACGATTTGGCATGGTTATTATATCCCGGAGGGGACAAGTAGAAAGAGATTCTTCGCCGGACCGATGAAGATTATACCATAAAAGCATGATCAATCTCCTTAAAGAGGAAATGTAGATATCCGCGTCTCACCGAAGAATATTTTATTTATTTTGTTTTTCATTTTTATTGTATTTTTCAACTGTAATTTATTATAATCTGTGATAATTTCACCAACAAAGTGAACTATTGGTTGAATGAACAAGTGGATCTTGATTTGTACTGTACATAGATTGCACCTTTTCGGAAAAAAATAACACGGGTTTGTCGATTTTAAGTTTGAATTTAAAGTTACTTTTCGATTAAGTTTTTTATTAATATTTTCAGCAACATCTCAAATTCCATATCTTGATGTTATCTATATATTAAAAAAGTACGAAATGTTAACACAAAATGTTGACTAACTTTTTTAACCTTCGTTAAGTGCATCTTACATTGGATAAAATTATAAATACAATTTATATCTACATGAGGATTTATCAAAAACAACCTCTCTACCTCCCACAATAGGGTAAGTTCTGCGTACTCTCTACCCTCCCCAAACCACACTTGTGAGATTTCACTGGGTGTATTGTTGTTGTTGTACTACATAAATGCATGTTTTAAAATATAATAATTTATTCATATAAATAAATTTTATGTTGGATGCATTATATATTCAGGAGTTTGACAAGTATTTAAGAATTTTGGGTAAATTAAAATCGAGTAACTATTCAAATTTATTTTAACAAGATTTTTATTTTATCCTTGGGAATAATAGCTAGCTCTTGAAGTAACGGTAGGACTTCCTCTCAAACTTGTTGGGGAGAAAAACTAAAAAAGAAAACAAAAATAGACTATCCTAAAAAATTAATTTCATTGAAGAATATTCTGAGGAAATTTTATAAGTATATTGGGCTAATCTTTATTTAAAATTTAACTTTGATTGATGATACGGTGATGTTGGGGGTTGGGAATTCATATTTTTTTGCGCAACCTTGTGAGCTTCAAACCTGTCAAAATGAAACAAAAATTAAGTGTTTGGCTGAGATGTTGCGTTTTAAACTCATTCAGAATTTATAACTTATATGCACATTAGTATAATTTTTCGTCGAAGGTTGTTTGGTTGGCCACTCTTACATGATTGTAGCTCTATCAGTGGGTGATGTGGCATCTCTTGTAATGCGTAATCCTATTTATTCTTGGTAAATTCTTAAAAATGCAACCCAACACAACATTCTGTACTAACAAAATCTTATTTTTTATTTTTACCTGCATATATTTAGTTAGTTCGTACTCTGTACTAACATAATATCATGAATGATTACTTGGCATAGCTACTTCTAAGAGGTGATTACTGATAATAATTACCTTTTAATGTATTTATATTTAGTAGCTATAATGATTTTGTAAATTACCATTGGTAGCTATACCAAAATGACAAAATACATCAAACTTTTGTGGTTGGAGTGGTTATTGGGTGTGGCTTTGCCCCTACCCGCCTAGATTCGAACTCAGCCAATCACATTACTTTTCTTACATATTTTTCCTAGCTTCTTCTCCTTGTATTTTGAGTGTATCTAAGTGTATTTCGTCATATGTATTTGGCTCATATTGTATCTCATATGAATTTGGCCTAAGTGTCATGTATATGAAGCCAAATACTGTCACACCCCCACCAGGAGTAAGACAGGCTCCGACCCGTAGGCCGGGAACTACCTGACTTATCCGTTACTTTGAACATTATAAACCATAACTCAAAGAACATCGTACGCAGAAAAGGCCTAACATAGGAATATCCGATCATTCAAAGACATATGTTCATATGGACCGACAAGGTCGCCACAACATAACGTATATCATAAAGCCGGTAAGGCTAACAAAGAAGTGTCAAGAGTCTTCAAAAATAAGGCCAACAAGTGCCTCCAAAATATTATACAACAATATAAACCTTTGGATTATAAAACATCTATTACACACACGTCTACGAGCCTCTACATAGAATATAAATAATCATAAGGATAATACCAAATAGAAATAACCTCAAAGGCTTTTAGTGGAGCGCTCCGAGAATTCGATAAACGTACCTTACGGTCCGATCCGTCTCCCCGCCTACCGCGAGCACGAGGCCGCGTCCACAAGAAGGGAGGTTCGGTACGAATAATGAGAGTTGAGTATGTAAGGCATGAATAACAACATAATATAGATATGAAAGGTAACATGGAATAAGAGAGATTTTGTTTCGGATGCCTCGTAAGAAGGGTGTCATGCATGCTTAGCCTTTTACAAAAAAAATATTTTTATACATATATATAGTACCATGCCCGCCATTAAGGATTCGGTGTCATATATATAGTATCATGCCCGGCCATTAAGGCTCGGTGTCATATATATAGTATCATGCCCGACCATTAAGGCTCGTGTTATCATCATTAGCCCGCGTCCGTGGCAATATCATAACATGCCCACCGCAAAGGGTGTGCACATCTACGTGCCATCTCGGCCGACTATAGCGCGTATTGGTTGTGTGAGAAAATACATACATATATATAAAGCATGCGTGAGAGCCCAATCAAAAGCCACAACTATATCGGAGTGACGTAAGGTCGGTAGCCTCCGATTATATTATGGATCAATCATCATCGTTTATCCCACCTCAAGAACAAGGGTCATAAGGTGAGATTACCAACAATGAAGGAAATTAAGAAATTGCAAAGTAAGCTCAATCACCTCATAATAATATATAGCTCATGTAATTGGAAATCTCTATGAATAAAATCATCTCATAATAGCATGAAATCCGTATGCCTTGGAGCTTTGATAAACAAATCCCTCATAATCATTGTCACGGTTATCATAAAAAAAAATTATTCATCTTTAGCACCGTAAAAACTTTAAGAGTCATGAATCTCTAACATTCTTGGAAATGAGGATTTTTATGGAATTCATGCATGGGTTGATAGGAAAAGAATCATGCCTTTAAAAGAAAGAGGAATAGCCTTAACATACCTTTTTGGTCGCCTTAATTTTAACAACTCAACGCTTGTCCTCCCAGGCTCGTAAATCTATATTCAAGAAAATTTATACTATTGTTAGACTCACCTTTATACGCTTGTCTTAATCCTTCAAATAAATCTTTCTAGAGTTACCGAAATTCGGGCAGCATCTCCCCTATTTATATGCCTAGCCCGAAATCATAATTCAACAACCAACAGCAATAACAATAATACCAACATCACAACAACATTATCAACACCAATAGGCTCCATAAAATATCCCACACGATGTTTTCATAGTTTCTCAACTATCCAACTTGTTATACGACTATTTAATGATTTTATCTCCGTAAATAAACTGAAATTAATATTAATGATAAAAGATTCATACCTTATTCTTGTTAAAATAGCAATATCTTCAATATCCACTTGAATCCACGTCAAGATCCACCGCCAAACGATACTATAATCGTGATTATGCGCTACCCGAGCCTCGATTAGCTAAAATCACTCAATTCTCTCAACTTTTTATGACATAAATACCCCTATATGTTTGCTGAGCTTTTTCATCTGATTTTTGATGAAAGTAAAGGGGTTTTGACGCTTTTATAGGTGGGTAAAGTCTTGTAATCCTTTATCCTAGCGCATCGTAGCATTCTTCAAGCGCATCGTAGCACGCGTTTCTGCTTTGTCAGCCTATCTTGTAACGTCCATAATTCTCTACTCCGTTGTCTTATCGACGAGCGGTTTATTGCGTTGGAAACTACACTCGACGAACTTCATTTTAGGCTTTTGAAACACCTTAAAACTCCTAATAAAATAGGAGATATACCCCTACAAAGTTGACTAAAAATCTACCCAAAATCCTGCCAACTTTTTTCAAATTTTTGTCAAACTTATTTCTTCAATTTGCTTGATCCCGAAATCTTCCGAAACTCTCCATACATGATATTTATCACTAATAATACTTGATAATAGTCATGTCCGTTGGTTCCAAGGTTGTCCTTCCCGGTTACGACTTACAAGATCATAATTCATCCTTTACTTAAATAATATACTTAATAATGCTTCGTTTCTCACACTTCAAAGTTATTTTACCTAGCCATAGCTCGACATACTTACATTCAAATTTAACCGTTTGCTTCTCCGAGGTACGGGGTGTAACACTGAAAGTGCGGGATGTAACATTATATGAACCAAATACATATGAGATACATTCAAATAAAGTTCAAATACATGTGACATCAGATACAAGTGAATATGTACACTCAAATACAGCGAAAATGTACCACTCAAATACAGTCAAATACAACGTAAATCTTTTGTCAAATACACGCAAACACACAAAAGGTGAATAAGAATGGTAATTTCGAAAAGGTAGCTACGAATAGTAAGGAGGGACAATAAGGTAGTTATTTATGTAAGTTCACCTTTATCTCTTCCTGATCAGTTGGGTAGTATTATGAACGATTGAATTTGAGATTCTATTAAGGGAAAAGGTGTATATATACGTGTATATATACATATCAACTTTGTGATTTAGAGCAGATATATCTCTTATTAAAAAAATGGTGCATATATATCCCTGCCATTACACAAATGGCATAAATATATCTTTTAGCTTATTTTTTAATTAAAAAAAATGTCACGTGGCTTTAAAAAATAAGTCTACCCATTTTTTAGTAGACTTATTTTTTTAAAGCCACGTGATAATTTTTTTTGGTGGGTTGGGTTTGGTTCGTCTAAAAAAATGGGTAGATTTTTTTTTTTAAGCCATAGATAATTTTTTTTAAAAAGAGCCAGATAATCAACTAGAAAAAAAAATTGTCACGTGGCTTTTAAAAGTAAGTCTACTAAGAAAAGGGTATACTTATTTTTTAATGCTACATGATATTTCTTTAAAAATTAAGCTAAATTAGTTTTTTTTTTTTTTAAATCCGTTAGCGAAAAGGATGTATTTGCACCATTTGTGTAACGGTAGAAGTATGTATATAACACTTTTTTAACGAGAGATATATATGCTCTAAATTACAAAATTGAATGATATATGTGCACCTTTGCCCTTCTATTAATAATAACAAGAAGAAAAAGGGGGGTTGATTAGTTTAATATGATCTTATTTGTTACATGTAGTTTTCCATGTACATTTTTACAATTTACAATTATTTATGATATGTATGTCTTACATTATATATTTGTTTTTTCACTTTGAGGTTACAATTTGTTATCTCTTCGAATACTATCAAAATAAGACAACTTTTTAACCACATTAACAAATAAATAATGCGATTAATCACAAATTCCTTCTTCACTACTCACTAGTACCAATTCATGAAGAAATAGAATTCTTGTCTTCTTAAAGGGTACAAGTAAATAATATTCTTTAACTGTCTTAATCAAATCGCCGAAAGAAGAATGAAAAAAGCAACCTGATATCACGTCTCTCAATTATACAAATTAGTCAAAAAGCAGAACCTTTCCATTTCACACACTGTCATGTAAAATGACAGGAACAGACCATATAACATAAAGCATTAAGCCTAAAAATATTTTCCAAGTCCCAGAAATTAATTACTACTATATTGAAATGCGTAGAATTGGCTGAAACATTTGGGCAATATGCACTGTATATCTTTGATTTGGGTGAATTGCATTTTAAGCTAGCATGAAATTAATTGACAACTTGTGTAGCAAAATACAACTGAGCTTGAAGAAACCGTTGAATAAGGACCCAAGTTCGAGCATTGGAATAAATTCTGAGGAAACAAGCATTGAAAATTTTAGAGGTCCAGTTTCAATGGAGAAGCCGCCATTTTTTCCGGTAAGCGTTTGCTTCTCTGTATGCAATTTTCGAGAAAAAGAAGAAGAAGAGATAATGGCATAAAGATGATACAAAAATAATGAGAAAATGACAAGTATGGTCTTTTACGTTGAGGTAGGTTCAAAATAGTCCCTTGAGTATGCATTGAACAGTTCTGGTCCTTTAAATTTGTTAAAAGTTAACGGTTTTAATCTCTGTCAAATATTTAACAATTTATTTATGTTAGATTTAGCGAAAATAGTGGAAAAAAGATTTAATCATAAACACCAAGAAAGTCTGATTACATCCTAAAATATGCAACACAAAAAATTACATTGCACATTAAAAACTATATATAATAATAACATAAGTTACATCTTAAAATGCTGCACCCGAACTCTAAAAATAAATAAAAAATAACAGAAGTCACAAAAAATTGCAGTACCTTTAAATGTAATCTCCAAGGATTTTTAATAGCTCAATTGATTGATTATTTTAACTATCACTTTATTGGTGAGGGGGTTAATGGGAGAGGACGGTTCGATGATTTTCATCACGTAATTTCTTCCCCATTTCCTCTTCACCTTCCCCTGATATTTTTAAAAAAATTATGACCTCCCACTTTTTTTTTTTTCCCCTTAGTTCCCCTCAAATCTAGTCGATAGAAATCAACAATTATTAAAGATCAAAATTGTCCAGTGCATACCTAAAGGACTAGTTTGAATCTATCCTCACACGTAATGAACCATATTTGTCATTTTCTCATAAAATAATTTTGCTCGACCCCATAACGGAGAAGCGAATCAGAGGAGAGAGAACTTATTAATTCGTTAAATTAGAAATCGGCGTTTGTGCTTTGGACCAAAAGTGTCCCAAAATCTAATATTTAAAGGACGGGGAATGTTAAGTCTAATATTTAAAGGACCAAGGTTACATCAACCCTTAAACTTAAGGGCTGCTTTTGTCTTATTTCTCATCAGGAGTCTAGGAACCCAGTAGAGGAAGGCCAGCAATCTGCAGTTCCCGATGATTTATTGTCTGACGGTTGTTCTTCTAGTTCAACTCAGGTTTGTAAATACATTTCTAGTTTCCTTCATGATATGCAACTTATTGAAACTTATATTTATGACCTTCAAAAGTAACAATGCGTGGAATACATGGGAAAGAAGGACACTTTGAGGTGCTTAGGTACTTTTTAAGAAAAGTAATGATACTTAAGTGATTTTATTGTCCTAAATGAAACAAAAATGACTTTTTGTAGGAAATCAGGTAATTAACTCAAATATTTTGTGTGAAATATTGTTTTAGTTTAAATATTTTCTATAGTTTACGGATTAAAATATGGTATGACAAGTTGGAATCTTTTAAAAATTTGCTTATACGTGGCAAAGATGTTTGATTTTTACGGTGCCAAAAATTTGACTTTGAGTGAATTGTATTTTTATGAAATTAACACACGGTTAAGTGATTCTAATAAAACAAAAAGGTAAGTTTGCGATTTTATTGATATAAAGAGAAAATTTCGTTCATTTTTAGCAAATGCTGAACTATAAAAATCATTTTGTATTGCTACTTTCAAATGCAATGACAATGCGTCAATGGCTACTCTTTTATTTGCACCAAATTATTGTTCTGCTTTACAAGTAAAAAGAAACACATGATACGAGGAAAAAGAAAAAAAGAAAAGAACCAATAAATTTGAGATGAAAAAAAGAAGATGACGTAGATAGTTTAAAAACTAAAGGAGTCGACTAACATTCCTTTTAAATATGTTTATGACTAAAAGATGTGTTCTGTCTAATATATTCTTTGTCTTTTCACATTTTACTATTTATGCAGTTAAAATGATATTGAAAGTTGGGTGTTAGTTAAAGAAATAAAGAAAGTTCCAATGGCTATTATCAAGTAGTCAAAGCTAATTGAGCTTGTCTTAGCTAAGTTAACTCAACGTAGGGAGCGCTCTCCCCCTATGTGGCACAAATCCAAATTAATCATACCATCTTGATTTTGGAATATCGAATGCATGAAGCAAAAAGAAAGAATTTGAAAGTTAATAAAGGGCGGAAAGACCTAAAGGGTATTGGTATCTCTTAGAGCACATTACATGCCAGTTGTACTAACTGTAAGAGCAAATTCCGTCAAACAAGCTTGATTTGTCCAGCAGCTTTTTTGCCTTTTGCTTTGCTGATCTTGAATTCTCCCCGTAAATCTCATGTAATTGCAGCTACCAAAAGCTTTAAAGCAAAATGATATAATGTCCTTGAGTTCAATTTGGCATCACAAATAAGGGAACTATTTTCAGAAAGAAGATATCTTGTTGATATCTTAGCCTCTAACTATTGTAGCATAGCTTGTGAATTGCATGGCAGCAAATCAGAAACTAAGGGAGTTTCAAATGGTTTCTCAGGTGAAGAAAATGAAAGCAAGCCAGAAACTAAGAGATCTTCAATGGGGATATCAAGTGATCAACTCTTCAAGTCTAGACCTGCATAGTATCTCCTTCTATCTTTCTCAGCCAGCAACAGGTTGTCATCAAGAAACGGAAAATTCCATTAAATTAAACATATCAAAGGAGAGTCTTTCCCATTTCTCTGACCTCCTTGTGCTCTTGAAAACATCAAAATGTACTCAAGCTTCCTTGAGAGACTTGGAGTTCCACCAGGTTGAATGGGAGTTGCAGCAAGTGAGAAATCTCAGAGTTTTGCTTGAAAATAGTTCCAGCATTAAGCAATTAGTCTTTAAGAGAAACAGGTTTACTGCACAATGCTTATCTGAGCTTTCAGAAGTTCTAAAGAAGAATGGAGTGATCAAGGAAATAATGCTGTCAGAATCAAATATTGGTCCCATTGGAGCTTCTCTTCTTGCTTCAGCACTTAAGGTGAACGGAAGCTTAGAAGAGTTGCAGATATGGGAAGACTCTATTGGCTCAAAGGGAGCAGAGGAGCTTTCCAAAATGATCGAAGTTAACTCAACTTTGAAGCTACTCACCATTTTCGATTCCAAGTCTATTACTGCCACACCTTTGATTTCAGCAGTTCTTGCGAGGAACAGGTCAATGGAAGTGCACATATGGAATGGAGAGAACAAGGAGAAAACTTTTAAGGTGGTTGAATTTGTACCTGAAAACAGCACCCTTCGGATATATCGTCTTAATGTCTCGGGTGCTTGTAGAGTTGCTTGTGCTTTAGGGATGAATTCAACTGTGAAGTCACTCGATCTGACAGGAGTTCGGTTGAAGTCCCGTTGGGCAAAGGAATTCCGATGGGTTTTGGAACAGAACGGGACCCTCAAAGAGGTAAATTTGTCAAACACTTGCTTGAAAGACAAAGGAGTTGTTTATGTTGCAGCTGGGCTTTTCAAGAACCACAGCTTGCAGAAGTTGTATCTTAAAGGAAATTGGTTTGGAGGTGTTGGTGTAGAACATTTACTTTGCCCTTTAAGCCGATTTTCTGCGCTGCAACATCAAGCAAATGTTAATCTCAAATCACTTACTTTTGGAGGAAAAAGAAATAAAATTGGTAGGGATGGGCTTGCAGCTATCTTGCAGATGTTGACAAGTAACGAAAGCCTTACCAGCTTCGGAATATATAATGATGGGAGTTTAAAACCGGATGATATAGTCAGAATCTTTAGGAGTT
>NC_081346.1:10615953-10644307 GCF_029784015.1 Lycium ferocissimum | reverse complement strand
TTGAAGAAGGTAAGGGGAAACTACCAAAGTGGCAGATAAACTCAAGTGAATGCATTTATGCAGGAAGGCACCTCCAGTGTGATGACTCCAGTCACATGTTTCTAACACCGGGCTTCTTTCCCCGCTTACAGGCAAGACCTCTCATCTAATAGAATCCGTTTTGTTTTTATTTATTTCATTATCTCAGATAAGAATATAATTCACCATGTTTTTTTAGGTACATTTGCATAACAAAGTAATGGGGTTGAGGAATCAATATGGAGCAACATACAGCCTCGAAAAATACGTTATTTCAATGAGCATCAATGGCATCTATGTCCGCGTAGAACTTGGGGGTCAATTGGGCTACTATGTTGATTTGCTTGCCTGTTCCACAAAACACCTGACAGAAACTCTAAGGCTATTCCAGCAGCTTATAATACCAGCAATTCAGAGCCTTTGCCATGGGGTCACACTGACTGAAAACATTATTCGACCAGAATGTGTAAGAAATCTAATACCACCAAGGTACAGGAGAAACCAGTTACTGCCTCTCCAGGTATTAAAGCAGGCATTGCTCTCAGTGTCTGCAGACAATATGTATGACTATCAGCATACTTGGGATTTGGTAGCAGATTCTGGAAGGACTATTGTTGGAGCTGGTTTTGACTATGCTCGGGACCTCTTATCTGATGATGATTTTCGGGAAGTCCTCCAACGCAGGTACCATGATCTACATAACCTTGCTGGGGAGCTTCAAATTCCTTTAGATAACAGTCAAGATGGACAGAATCATGCTTCTACTACCAGTGAAGAAACTGAAGGAAAAATTGAACCAACATTTGCTGGAATAGCCAAGGGTGTTGAAGAAGTCTTGCAGAGACTTACAATTATACAGCAAGAACTTAGGGATATAAAGCAAGAAATACAAGGCCTCAGATACTACGAATACAGGCTTCTTATGGAGCTAAACCGCAAAGTGAACTATCTTGTGAACTACAATGTCCAAGTTGAAGAAAGAAAAGTGCCAAACATGTTCTACTTTGTAAGAACGGAGAACTACTCAAGGAGATTGATCACCACCATGATTTCAGGAATTAATGCTCTCCGGCTGCACATGTTATGCGAGTATCGGGGAGAAATGCATGTGGTTGAAGATCAGATAGGTTGTGAAGTGATGCAGGTTGATAACAGTGCAGTAAAATGCCTGGCTCCATACATGACGAAATTCATGAAATTGGTGACATTTGCTCTCAAGATTGGAGCTCATTTAGCAGCTGGGATGGGAGAAATGATACCAGATTTGAGTAGAGAAGTTTCACATCTACTCGCATCTCCCGCTGCATATAGTGCTGCAGGGGTTGCTGCTGCTGGTGTTGTCGGGGTTGCAGCAGCTGGCCGTGTAGAGAGAAATAGGGGATCAAGGAACATCCAACAAGATCTTAAAGCAGCACAACAATGGGTTGTTGATTTCTTGAGGGATCAAAGGTGCTCTGGTGGAAGGGACATTGCTGAGAAGTTTGGATTATGGAGAGTTAGATACCGAGACAGTGGCCAAATTGCATGGATCTGTAGGAGGCATATATACGCAAGAGCAAGTGAGATAATTGAAGTCCCACTTTGAAGTTTAGCTTTAGCCATAGAGTTCAAATAAGAGAAAAATAGAGGCAAAGGTTGAGAGATGAAGAAGATGGAGAGTGCACGTAGACTGGCCGCTGTGGTAGTTCAACAGTTGGCACAGGTGGGTTTATTTATTTTGTACGTTAATTATGGATATGCCAAGTTGCTATCTTGATGGAAATTCCAATGCTGTGGTGTTTCAGCCTCATGAAACTTTCCACCATATTCTGGCTGCCTCTACGTACACACTCCAAGGAGTTCGGAGTAGTTAGTCCTGTAGTATATCCCTCTTTGATATTGGTGCCGATTTCATATTGTTAAATTGGAACTGGTAATTTTTATATAAAATGGTTCCTTGATCCCTGTTGGGAGAAATGTTGCTCCTTTACTTTCCCAAGCCGATGCTAGTGGTTACATCAGAGTTGACAAACTTAAATCTTCTTTGGATGAATCAGATTCATGGTATGTACCTAATAAGTATTTTAATATGTATTATCACTTGCATTGGTTAATTGATGTATAAAAAAATTACTTTTTGCTGAGTGATTAGTAGGGGCTTACTTCAAGATATTACATAAGGTCTATTAACATATCTTACAATTTAAAGATGAGATGCATGTGAGTACCCATTGAACTAGAGGCAGAAAGAACCTAGATGATTGTAGTTTAGGGAATGCAACCAAATGGGATTTCATTTCTTACTCTGGATTAATTTTCCTTTTTTATTTTGTAGAAACACTTAAATTCAGTGTTGAAATACCGGTATATAATGGTAGGTATAAAACTCCTTTAGTTATCAAGAGATTCTACTAGATTGTGCTATCGGTACTCTTGGTCTCTTTTAACATTTCTGTAGCCAAATCAAGAGGTTATCAAACACGATAGTGAAAGAAACAAGATTTGCCATGCCTGTTTTGTCTTAATTTGAGACTTCGGAAGATGTCTTGTATACATAAAGATTGGGAGCATATATTTTGTCAAAGTGTCGTAGACGTTTATCATGCAATACCGCTACATGTTAACAATACTGTTTTGGCTTTTTTTTTTTTTTTCAGGTATCATGTTAATAATACCGCTCACTTTGTTGATGAACTCAAGAGCTCTCTTCTTGTTACAAAAATATTACATTTTGTTAAGGAAATAACTGAAAGACTATCATGACAAAGTCTTCTGCTTCTTGTAGGGATCAATTTGTTAGAGATATGCCATAAATATGTGAGTTACTATGTGCTTGTATAACCATCAGCCACAACTATTGCTACGGGACTTTGAGATGGAATGGTTGTGTAACATCAATCCTGAATCTCAGGTGTAATATTCTTGAATCCCCTTACATAAAATCCGGGCTCCGCAACCGCTTTGCATGTGGATGCCTGAAGGTGACATTCTTCAACGACCTCTTGGTCTAGGATATGCTTCTCCGGAGCATGGCCTTAACAAGAAGTTATGAAAGATTCTTTCTTTGGGGGATGGGGTTGTTTGTGTTTCTGTCCTGTACTGTTTTATGGTTATTGGATATCATCTTCGTGATGTTCCCACCTTTTATCTCAGCTGTAGAGAGAAAATTACGGGTTGTTGTGAATGGCTCATTAGTAACAACAGACAATTAAGGTGTAGTATTTGTGAGTGAGTTCACATAAGATAGCAAGAGAAGTACAAGTACTGCAATAGAATTGACATTATTTGGTTCGGATTATATGTGAACCAAACAACCCATCCCCCAATGAAATTATGGACGTCTTGCAGCTTGTATTATATTTCACCTACTCCAAATTGATTCAAAAGTCGTGAGGGAAATGTCAAAGGAATGAGAAGAAATTGATAGTACTCCGTATTTGATTTGAAATTGTGGTCCTATTTTGGCCTGTTAACAGCCATGACCCTAATATTTGGCCCACCAATGTAGTCCTATAAAACTCCCCTCAGAATTCGGGTTTGTCTTTATTCTACTTTTTCTTTATTGTGATCGGTATTGAATAACTTTTATATAAGGATACAACTGAGAAACAGACATATGCTGTTCATCGATAGGTAATATACTCAATTATTCTTTACATGAATGGGCATACGCAACAGTTTTTGTGGTGGATTGCCCCTTCAAAGCTTGGCCTCAAAAACATTATCACTTATAACTCACATTCTTCATAAATCTTACTCCCATAAATTTGTCAATTCCTGATTTTTCATACATGAGATTAGGATTTTTGTTTTTATTTTCAAGGTCGTAATTTAGACATAAGAACAATTACAATTAATAGTAAAATGTTCGTAAATCTTGTTTCAGAGTCAGACTTATAATTATCTATTACAAGCCAAATGTTTCTTATGATACCAATGGTGGATGTAGCTTCTGAGCTATGAGTTTAACTGAAATCAGTATTTTTGACACGGAACATGGATATATAAGTACGTGATGAACTATAAAATTTTAACAAATATTTTAACAAAATTCTGACATCATTAAGATTTGTAAGGTAAGGCCTAGCCCCCTTTACTTGTACTTTTGAGATTCTTTTATTATTAATAGAAAAGATCACTAAGGTTAAATACCTGAGTGATACAATATTTGCTTAAAAAAACTTATAATTTCAAAAATATAATGAGTTCAGTGGTAAAAACTTTTTAAAGGTGGAATCCATCAAATTCAAAACGTGGATGTGCCTCTGGTAGGAGACCTCGGAGGAGAGACTAATATTACGACTTGATATCATATCAACAAACAACAATACGCATAACATGGTTTAGATAGAGAAATAGGAAAGAAGGTCCCATTATTGTGGGCTATGTAATATGTTGATCAAAGTACTGCAAGAGATGCGTCAATAAACAACCAGATTAGAATTCTGTTAGCAGCAGCACCTGACCTGAGAATTTTTGGTACTCTGCCAAACTGTCCTTTAATTAGGAAAAGAGGGTACTACTACTATCTTCCACTGAAATGAATGGATATAGCCATATAGGGGTTTTTCACGGTTGCGGTTACACATACGTAATAAAATATTTATTTTTGTATACCTTTAATGTATAACATATAGTTGAATCACATTGTTGCATGTGATTTATATAGCACGTGAATTATATCCCATGTACATACTTATTATCTTTTCAATATTTTTTTCTCTAATTAATAGGTGAAATGTAATTTCTTTTTTAAAGTAAGCATTTTCGCATAATTTTTTTAAGCTGCCTGGAAAGTCCTCCTCATAAATGTCCCATGAATATAAGGTACTAGTTTTTAATGTGAGCTATATATAGGCCATATGAAGGTAGCTGGCTTGGTGGGATTTTTACCCATTGTCGATTGTACTCTAAATTCAACCCCCAACATATAAGAAAGGATACAGCAAAATATATAGTCCACTTATATTGGTATAACTATGTGTGTCCTTGCAATAGAAACTGTGCATGCACGTGATGTACATACTCTCTTAAATTAGTAAGTATCACATTAGACAATAATTTTCCAACATTTCAGCTCTTTATAACCATCAAAACATATATGGTCTAGTATAGGAAAAGAGAGAAAAATGAGAAGGGGGTGTGACTATTTCTAAGGAGGGGGAATCTATCAAATTTGGAGAATACCAAAGGGTAGAAGAAAAAAAGAAAGGAGTTAAAAGAAAACATTGGAAGTGGACAAAGAACAAGCTAAATGAGTATGTATTAATTGTAGAATTACACAGCCGTGGAGATGAGAGAAGGTTGAGTATTATTGATAAATTGATCATGTACGATTAGCTCTATTTATACACATAGTAATTGTAGAGTCCTAAGTAGTAAACAACTAGAAATACACTCTAATATGTATACAATCGTGCGTACACTTAAGTTTAGGAAAACTAGGAAAACCTATTGTAAGTCAACAAGGTTATCTCATACATGGAAGACTTCATATCCATACGAGTCTTCTATCTCGCAACACTTCCCCTCAAGCTTGTGAGGTGGTGGTACACTCCTAGCTTGTTTCCGAATCGTGTGAACTCCTGCTTTGTCAATGCCTTAGTGTGAATATCTGCCAGTTGATCTTTAGTTCTCACAAAATGTGTCACAAGCTGTCCTCTAGCTACCTTCTCCCTTACAAAGTGATAATCCATTTCCACATGTTTAGTTAAAGATGTAAAAGCCGGATTTACCGTCATGTATAATGCACCGACGTTGTCACAAAATAGTGTTAGTGCCGATTTCAAGTACACTCCTATATCATTAAGAATGTATATTATCTAAGTCATTTAAATTTCGCATTCGAGGCCGTTGCTCTATATTCCGCTTCAAGACCGGACCTCGACACCGTATGTCGTTTTCTTTCTAGGCCCAAGAGATGCAGTTGCACCTAGATATATTGAGTAACCGTGGTTGACCTCCTTGTTATTGCACAACCTCCCCAATCAGTACCGAGAATCCATACAATCTAAGTGGTGATCTAGCTAGCAACCTCGTACCATAGTTTGATGTCCTCTCACATATCTAAGAATCCTCTTTCTGACCGAAAATGTTCGGTGTTTGGAGCTGCGCATAAACCGACTAACTAGATTAAGCTATGTGATATATCGGGCCTAGTTAGACACGGATATTGGAGACTTCCTACAACACTCCTATCTGATGATGCATCACCGTGTTTCTTGTTGCTAGTTGTAGACCATGTTTTTGTGCCAAAGGTGTGCCAACTGGTTTTGCAAGTGCCATATTAGTCTTCTTTAGCAATTCTGCAGCATACTTCCCTTGACTCAGATGGATCCCTCCTTTGAAATAATGTACTTCAATTCCTAAGAAGAAGTGTAATGGTCCAAGATCTTTCATAGCAAACTCTTTTGCAAGGCCATAAATTATATCACTAATGAACTCATCCGAGCTTCCGGTGATAATAATGTCATCCACATATAGAAGAAGTAAGATAATACCTCTTCTATTCTTAACGACAAACAATGATGAGTCCGTTTCTTTGCATTGAAAACCAAGGTGTAGTAAGTAAATACTAAACCGTCAAACCGAACTCAGGTGCTTGTTTGAGCCCATACAATGCCTTCGAGGAGACATACATGATCCGGATATCTTGGATCAATGAACCACAGTGGCCGACTCATATACACTTCTTCTTGAAGAAATCCATGTAAAAAAGCATTCTTAACATCCAATTGCCTTATAGACCAGTGCAAGCTTATAGCAACAGACAGAACCACCCTTATAGTTGTAGCTTTGACTACTGGACTAAATGTTTCTTCAAAATCAATGCCTTCAAGTTGTGAGTATCCCTTGGCAACCAACCTGGCTTTATATCTATCAATAGTGCCATCAGACTTCAACTTAGTCTTGAACACCCATCTTGAGCCAACAATATTCATGTCTAGTTTCCGGAAACAAGAATCCAAGTCCGATTCTTGTTTAGTGCATCAATTTCCTCTTGCATAGCCGCATACCGAATTGGGACTAGCAAGTGCTTGTTTCACACTTTTTGGCTCCACATCTATCTTTTTTGATCAATGAAGTGTAAGTCATGGGCATTTTCTTTGCCTTGTGTCTAGTCATCATGTGATGTCCTTTTCGCTTCTAATTCTGTTTGAGCAACTTCACTTGGATACGAGGGACTTGTATAGGTATATTGTCACTATCTCCGGTGACATTAAACGATTTTGTGGTCAACTTCCAATTGTATGCCTTGTGGATCTGTCTTCGCAACACTAGGGCCTCGAGTTCCTCCATTTTCTTGTGTATGAGCATTATCACCACCGTATGAACATTACTGCATGAACATTATCATCACTTGTGACTTTGTTTGTGTCATCTTCACCGTTAGGATCATCATCTTGTGTCACATTTCCTTCCACATCAGGCGTAGCTTGAACAAGCTCATGCACAAACTCAGTGTTTGTGTTAGTCTTCTGCAGTTCTTCCACAAGGCTCACATCATCTCTTGTCTCAGCATTGTTATTAGATTCTAACAACACTTCCCCTGAGATGTTATCACACCGAAAGCTCAAATTGTTCGCATATTAGAAAAGAACTCATGGAAAGTAGCTAGGTGAGTGAGGACACCGTGGCACTTGGTTGATCCGTTTGAACATAGGGTAGAGTAAGCTCATCAAAAATAACATGTCTAGACACATAGACTTTCCTAGTCCGTGGATGATAAGATCTATATCCCTTGTGTGATCTGCTATAGCCAACGAACACACAAGGGTATGTTTTAGGTGAAAATTTGTTTTGTCCCTTTATATAAGGATAACACCTACAACCAAAGACTTTAATTTTGTTATAGTCCGGTTCAACACCATGCAACTTCACAAAAGGAACTTCATTCTTTAGAATCGAAGATGGCATCCTATTTATCAAAAACACAGCTGTCAAAAAGGCTTCAACCCACAGAAACTGAGGCAATCTAGCATGAAACAAAAGTGTCAATCCAGTCTCTACTATATGTCTGTGTTTTCTTTCAGATATGCCATTTTGTTCTGGGGTGTCTGGACAAGATATATTCCTGATAATACCACGCTTTTCCAAGTGCTTGACAAACTCAAACCGAATGAATTCACCACCTCCATCACATTGGAATATCTTAATAGTGTTAGAAAAGCGTTTTTCAACCATCTTTTGGAATTTAAGAAACACTTCATAAAACTCAGATTTCTTTCTTAAGGGATAAAGCCATGTATATCTTGTATGATCATCCACAAAAACCACATAGTACTTCATATGTTGAGAGGACACAACTGGTGCTGGACCCTAGAGATCACAATGTATCTTATGTAAAGGAAACTTCTCAATTTTATTTCTTGAATCAAAAGGAAGTTTACAACTTTTCCCTAATGACTAGACTAGTACGACGAAAGAGCACTTTGTTCCAACTTCTAACATCAATATTCTTGCTACTACTCAATAATTTTAAAGACTTCAAACTAAGATGACCTAATCTAGAGTGCCAAATACTCTCGACTTCTTCCAATCCCGTGTCTTCGCTAAGGCATAGAGGTTGTTATCTTCCGATTGATATAGTCCTTTTGTATTAGGTCCCTTGGCGTAGTGTCCCCGACTTCTTGTCCTTAACAAAAAAACCAAACTCATCAAACTCAAGTTTTGCACAATTATCCTTTGCAATTTTACTAATCGATAGAAGCTTCTTTGCAATGTTAGGAACTACAAGTATATCCTTAATACGCAATCGATTTCTTTGTATTGCCAACGTGTGTAATATCTAACCGTGCACCATTCCCAACAATTATTTTATCAGTTCCTTTATAAGTGTGGAGATCGACAGATTACTGTTGTATTTGTTATGTGTGTAGTGGCACCGAGTCCATATACATGGCTTCATCCTCACTTTGTAGGATTCGCGGAGTTGACGGCAGCCTAAGGCCCGAGGAAGATCTTCTTCACTCGATACGAGTAGTCCCATCCGTAAAAGCACTTCAAGGCCGAATGATTATTTCTTCCACAAATTTGACAAAGCCTCGGTACTAGTTCTTCCTTTTCCATTATTTGAACCCCGCATGCCTTGGTTATTTCCGAGTGTTTTGGTTTGTGGTACTGTCTCTGCAGTCCGAAACCCCTTCCTCTTGAATTGTAGTTGGAGTTTCCTCTTCTCTCGATTATAGTTTCTCTTCCCCTACCTCTTTGTGTAGTGAAAACCATATTGTAGTTCGTTGTGGCATCTCCTCCTCTTCTTCCCTCATGTCAAAACCTCTAAGAGAGTTGACAAATTCATTCGATGTGGGATATGGAGCTTTGCCCAACATGACACGCCCTAAAGGTCTTATACTTTGAACCTAGACCTCCGGCAAAGTTAATGACTTTGCTATCTTCATCGCCCGCTTGTGTATAGATAAAAGAAGGCCATCACATATGCCCTTGAATTCTTTCAAATACTCATCAAGTTTCTTTGTCCCTAACTTAATGTTTTGCAGTTTGTTGCTTAAGTTGGAACTCTTTATCCTTTGTTGCTTGAAGGTAGGCTTCTCCAAGCACTCCCACATCTCTTTAGCGATGTTCGCATCCAACAATGAGGTACATACTTTCCTCGATCATTGTTCACGATATCCAAGTCCTCACAAGAACATCTTGTTCATCCCAGCCGCTCTCGAGAGATCTTCTCCTTCTCCTTTTCATCGGCCTTTCCAAAGTGTCATCTTTGTCCTCGAGATGAACTGTCTCGAGTTTGTTTTCATGGACAATTTTTGTCACTTTCATGACTTGCATCATTCGCATGATTTGAGTTCTCCAAATAAGGTAGTTGGTAGGCTTTAGCTTGATAGCAACAGCCGACCGTAAGGTGATGCGAGTGAGGAAGCTGAGAGGGACAAGGAAGAGAGCGAGTTTGAGGCCATTGTTGTGTTTGCGATAACGAGTTTTTTGCGGCGTAGTTGTGTGTGTTTAATGCTACGATACCATGTAGAATTACAGTAGTGGAGATGAGAGAAGGTTGAGTATTGTTGATAAATTGATCATGTACGATTAGCTCTATTTATACACATAGTAATTGTAGAGTCCTAAGTAGTAAACAACTAGGAAATACACTCCTAATATGTATACAACTGCATGTACACACTTAGGAAAACTAGGAAAACCTATTGTAAGTCAACTAGGTTATCTCATACATGGAAGACTTCATATCCATGCATGAGTCTTCTATCTCGCAACATTAATTAGAACCATCAACTCGCCAATGTAGCATCACAATCATTTGAATTTTGTTTGTTCGAATTCGTCAAATAATCTCAGTTCAGGACGTGGTGTGCTCTGTGTTAGTAGTCTACATCGTTTTGTGGGATGGGCGGCTACATTTTTTATGCGATTGATAGGCAGCCAGATTTTTTTATGCGGTTTTGATCGATCCTCGTCTCATGAACTAACTTTTAGAATTAAATTAGATCTAAGATTTATTTTCTTATCATTTTAGATTAAAAAAAAAAGAAAAGAATGACTCTCTTGTATTTTATTTTACCGATCTTCCACGTCTACGCAAAAATTTCTGGTGACATGTTACACTCAGAAATAACCATTTTTCATTGATTATACTTGTAACTGAAGAATGAGACTTTAAGAATTGAACTTACCTTTGTTGGTGCAAGACTTTATTGTAGGTACTTAATAAGAACTCTTGGTAGGCGTAGGTACTCCTATTAATTAAACAGCACCTGATAAACAGAATACACACTACCCACTCTGTTTCAATTTACATGGTATAAACTGGTTATGCATGAAGTTTTTTTTTTTTTTTTTTTAAAAAGTAATTTTTTAAAAATTTATAATTCTAAAAATGTGTCATAATATTTGTGTGATTATATATATATATATATATATATAGAATTTGTGATTTTAAACATGTCAGATTATAGAAACTTCTCATTAAGATAAAATGAGATGTTTAACAATAACAACAATCACGTCTCAATCCGAACAAGTTGATATTGGCTAATTTAAAATCAGTTTTTTAAATTATTTTTCTTGCAAATTGACAATGCGTCTTTTTTTTAAAACGGATTAATAAGGAAATAGACGGGAGTGGGCACTTCCACTCTGTTTAGATGGTTGTTACATATTGTATTATAATGTATCATATTATATTGTATTGTAATGTTTTGATGAATACAACGTTTGATAAATTATATCATTTTCCGTCGTTACATAATATCACACATCAATAATTTGAAGCATAAACCTACAAGAAAAGTAGGGTACGAGATAGAGCTACTATATATAAAAATGCATGGTACTTAAAAGATAAAATAGGATTATTAGATGATAAGTAAAGATAAATTGAGAAAAGAAAATAAGGTAACGACACAATCACACCAAATCGAACGGCACACGCAATGAGACTTTCTGTCGTTACATCATCATATACGGTAAAACTTAAGTAACAATCAAAACAAACATTATATTTAAACGAACAACACAATACCGTAGAATACAGTAGGTACAATCATCCAAACAAGCTGTTTACACTTATTACGAGCCACGTTTCCACAAACAAATGGAGAGTCGGAGATGGCATTGTCCTGTAGCAGAAATCATCATTTTCTCGAACTGCATTAAAATTTTAAAATTCTATAACTTCCCCTCTCTCATTTCCCATTCATAGCCACATCACAACTACTGTCCCTATCATTTTGTCTTCATTTATTACGCAACTTTCGTCCCGTTTGGAATATTTTTCCTCTCTCTTATCCTTCACACTCTCTCAGTTGCACTCTCAGTCTCATGTGTTATATCTTCACCACAACCTTCATTCAACTTCCACCACTAAATAACCATTTCTCTGCATTTCCCTGTTCCTCCTTAAATTTAACATTTTCATGCTATACAAACAGTTTTCTTGTTTTTATCTAAGCTAGAATCAGTTCAAGTACTTACTCATGCAAATTGTCTGCATTGACATGTAATTCTTGTTTAAATGGGTCGAGAAAAATTGGTTTGGTTGATTTTGCATACTTGGGTTTTCCTTGTTCTTAGTTTTAAAGTTCATTGTGATGGCTCAGAGATTTCTTTGAAGTTATTGAATACTCCTCGCGTATTCTCAAACAGAAATTTTGCTAAATTTGCTTTTCAAGTTTTGGTTGGTGGCAATGGAAGCATTTGTGCGGACTGCTCCACCCGTTGCAAGGTTAGTTTGCGCACTGTTGAACTGTGGCATTCATGTAATAGAGTTGTTTTCTATGCAAATTACATGCAGACCCTTATTGCCATTGCTGCAAATTTGTTTCAACAAAGAGAAAGAATAGGGATTGTCCTTGAATTTGCATGTATCTAGTTATGAGCATTTTGATAATCCTCATGTTCTCAGGCTTTAGGATCAAGGCATGTGAGAATGACTGTTATAGAGTTAAGCTTTTAAGGTGCAGTATTAAACAAAACAAAACAAACAAAAAAAAAAAAAAAGAGGTCCTAGCAGTGGCCAGAAAATCTGAATGCCTAGGAAAAGTAATCTCGAATTTTCAACTAGATTCATGTTGTTAATTTGAATGCAGTAAAAAAATATCCTGTTTGAGCTATTCCTTAAACGGAAGCTGCTTTTATTTCCCACTTCACTCACTCTCAAAAGCAAACGATCAATTTGAAACTATTTGGTTGTATATATTACTCAAAATTTGGATAAAACATATAGGAATTGGAACTCCTTTCACTAGTCACTTAAAGACACAAGCACAGGATTACAGGAAAACTTGTACAATACAGTCAACATGATCAGTAATCTTTGTGGCAAAGCTTGATGTGTTTAGTAAATAAGTGTTCGATGTGAGCACGAACTTTTTCCAGCTAAGTTTAAGCTGAACAAATGAAATAAGAGAAGTGGTTCAGTAAACCAGTGTTATTGTATCTAAGATGAGGATTAGTCAGCTCAGAGAAACCATCTTTACGCTCATTCCCTCTTGTCAGCAGACTTCCATCTACATTATCTTCAATCCTTTAATTAAATATGTACTAGCATTTAATGGTAAGCCCCAACAATGCCAAAAGTGAGGCATCTGTATGATTTTTTTTTTCTTTTCGATAACATATATGTATGACTTGCTTCCCTGAAAACATAAAATTCATCTGATAGCGAAGGATTATAGAAAAGGGCCATGTTACTGTCAAACTACATGCACCTTATATCGATAAACGTGAGGGCTAAAGGCGTGTCTCAGTCCCTTGACATGATGCATGCGTCATCATTTAGAATTTTGCCATGAATTAGGCCAAGCCAACTACCTGGAAAAAATATCTCTGTAGTACATGAATGTTTAAGCATCTCCCTATTATCATCCCAAAATTTTCTCTGTGATTTGGAAGAAAAATTTGTGGTATGACAGCCATAGAATATAATGGAAAGTAACCAGTCAAGGAAAACACAGTATTTGAGAGATATCTACTCTCTGTCCTTAGGATCCAACTTCCTATTGAAGATTATTCTATATTTATTAAATTTCAGTTTTTATTTTCTCAACTTGGTAAATTTTCTGATCATTTAGTTTTAGCAGTCTTTTACTAATTACTACATTTACTGTTATTGTAGCTGGATGATTTCATGCCTGCAGTTTGTGAAGGTGGAGAAATTGTTTACACACGGTTGCTTGATGGAAATCATACTTTTGAAGTTTGCACCAACGGAACTCTTGGAGTTGGATGTGCTCACTATAACTGGACTGTTGGTAGCACTCAACCTTTTTACCTTTTTATGGTGTTGGTGGCACACTAATAGTTCATGATACTTAGATGATGCTTCTTATGGGCACATAAAACGACTATTATCTTCTATGGTGTACTTCTGACTTCTCTCTTCAAGGCTTATGTTGTTTTTGTTGCTTTTAAGCCTTCTTTCTTCAAGATAGTTAGCTATTATTTATGATATGGAGAGATCATCAAATATGGAGAGAACATAATAGGGGAGCTGTGGATCTTACTTATTAGTCAGATAGGTTTGGAATCTTCCCCTTAATAGTAGTAACAATAATATGATAAACTTCTATTTCACTATAATGTCTTTCAATCATTTCGAACTTCGCATAAAAAGGTTACGTCATACATGTTACATTCTTAACTTGGTTAGGCAGTAGGCACCCTACTATATTTTGACCTTTAGGTTGCAGTTGCCTTCCAAATTATAGACAGGTTGCAAATAAACTTGGTGTTTTTTAAGCTTGATATGTGTTCATGTTTGGGACTCTAGTCTAGTTGTCACAGTTGGTAAAGTTTAAAATTCATTTATGTTTTCGCTTCCTTATTCCATGTTCCTACTCTTCTGCAGACACCATTCCCCCCACAGCCTACATTACCACACCAACAACTTTTACAAATGCTTCCAATGTTTCAGTAGACATAACTTTCAGTGAGCCATGTTGGAGCCAAGGTGGTTTTGGATGCTCTTCCACGAATTCCTGCAATGTAAGTAGACGAGAAGCTAAAATATGCTAACAACCAGATGGTTTTCCACCATTGTCCAGTATATAAGTCTTTTGCATGAGAGCTTGGGTTCTTGTTTGGACCCTTCTGCATAAATTGAAGTTTAGGAAGCATCAATGTTCATGTTTCCATATACGATGTCTAAGTATCTTTCCTTCAAAGTTTTTTGACCTTTCAAATCCAAGTGAAGTCTGAGATAGATATATTGTTGGTTGAAGTTCACCACTGCAAACATTTTTAAATTGTCCATGTATTGGGAGAGTTGTGTAGGAGCTCCAGAGTTCTTGGGAATTCCTTTTCATTATCTCTTCAGCTCAAAACCTAGTTATCAATTGTGTTCTCTTTAATTTGCAGCTTCTCGTTTATGGAGCTGGACAGGTCGTGCCAAACACAGTCAATGTTATTGAGCCAGACCTTAAATTTTCTGTTGTCGTGAGTCTATCTACACGTGATTATGGAAGAACAGTCTTGGTAATGGATAAAAACTTCTGTTCAGACCCTGCTGGAAACAAATTTACAAGGACAGAAAATTCAAGTTTATTTATACATTTTGGTGAGCAGTTTCCTTACCATGGTCATGTTCATATCAGTTACAGATTCTCCATTTTAATTAGATTTTCTGTTTCCAGAGTTATATTTAGGCCTTCCCATTTTCATCATCAAAGACATGTCTATCTTTATGTGACAATTGAAACAAGTTTCATATGTGATACCTTCATAGGAATTTACTGGAGAAAGCAGTCCAAGCGTATAAAGATAATTGATTAACAATAATCACTTAAATAAACTAAAGTCCAATCTCTTTGATACTGGATTCAACAGATAGAAGGACGGTGTCCGTTGACATAAGGACTTATATACCTGAAAGGCTACTTCAAATTGACAGTGAAACGAGAACCGTGCTAGCAACAAATACTACTGAGAACATGGAGGTGTATTTGTACTTTACAGAACCTATTTCCAACTCATCTACAGAAATTTTGAATTCCCTGAGCATAAGTCAGGGATTGCTTACGCCCATTAGTGGAAATAGCCTTGGAGAACGTAGATTTGGCTTTCAGGTTAGTCTTTCCAATGTTTATTGTACTTTGATATTCTATTGGCAGTACTTAACAAATATTAGTAATTTTTTCGGCACATTTCCAGGTTAGAGGTATATCACAGACAGCCATAGTGACGTTGAGCCTAAGATCGAACTTAATATTGAGCAGACAGGGAACCTCCATTGCTCCTGTAACTCCAGTTACTTTCCTATATGGTAGGTTCAACTGCCTGTTATAAACATATCAAAGAAGAACTAAATTGAGAAAGGAGTGTCTCTACTGCTCACCTGCTGTATTGAATTGTAGATGATATGTGATTGTCCTGCTAATGGATGATATGCTAGTCATTTTGTTTCTCCAAAATATAATTGTTTATTGGTCCTTCAGATATGCAACGGCCTGCTGTCAGGTTGAGCACAACATCTAGGATGAGGACCTGTGAAGAGCAAATTCGTGTACTGATAAAGTTCGTAGAGCCAGTGTTTGGCTTTAATTCTTCTCATGTATCCATCTATGGAGGAAATTTGCAGAGGTTAGAATCTCCATGTACACTGATCGTCCTCGGTGAATTTTCCTGTTCCTTCGCAAGTTACAAAGAGTAACATCATTACTATCACGTACTAGTCATGGATCATTGATTTCATGTTTCGTATGTATTTCCAGCTTTCAAGAAATGAGTAGAAGCATGTACGTTGTCAATATACAAGCCAGAGATGATTTTGTTTCTGTGACCATCCCTGAAAATGTAACTAGCGATGTTGCTGGAAATGGGAATCTGCAATCTAATATTCTCAGGCTCAAGCACTGTAATCTTCTGTAGTTCTTCTAAGACTTTCTTTTGCTTTATAGATGCTTAAATTGCTCAAGTATACAATCAATCTTCTTTTACTCTTTTACAGATACTGTACCAACGATATCTCAAGTGCTTTCAATCTTTGCAACTGCTGCTTTCGTGGTTACGTCTTTTGCAGCAGGGCTCCTCACTGTTTCAACTGCAAGCCTCCAATCTGTTGGTGCATGCATAAGAGCAAGCTCTTTAATGACATCTGATCCTGCTAGAAATCTTTTTGTAAATACCCCCCTTCTTTAACAACTTTATGTTTGACTTGATGAATGTCATGCAATACAGTT
Organism: Lycium ferocissimum; assembly: GCF_029784015.1. Taxonomy (NCBI): domain Eukaryota; kingdom Viridiplantae; phylum Streptophyta; class Magnoliopsida; order Solanales; family Solanaceae; genus Lycium; species Lycium ferocissimum. The sequence goes on along the minus strand of NC_081346.1, from coordinate 10,627,661 downwards.
TGCATTCCATGTGGGTACTGCTTAGGTCGTTAGATGCACGAGGCAGGATTTGAATTCTAGAACTCTTAAGGCTCTTAGTGAAGCTCATGAAGTTGTTTGGCAGAGTAAACGAGTTGTTGCCTCCTTATATGATTTTGGCTAATCCTCACCTCATGAGCTAGTTTTTAGAGTTTAACTAAGCCCAAGGTCCATTTGTTAACATGGTATCGGAGATAGGCCCATCCCTACTATTGTGTATCCGAATGTTGGGTGTCCATATTATGTTGTCCATGCTCTAGATGTCCAATTCTGTTCATGTGGGAGGGGTATTAAGTGTCACATTGGTAGAGGAAATGACTTGTTTTTTCCTTATATGGTCTTGGGCAATTCTCACTTCATGAGCTAGATTTTTGGGTTGGGTTAGGCCAAAAAATCATTTTTCTCGTTTCTTAGATGTATTCTTGCAAGCAACCATGAGATGATCAGTTGTTTTCTCAAAAGACAATTCCAGTGTGGCAGATCACTCATTGCAAATCAGATTTTTTGTAGAGTTTGGACTAGCCGTAACTTTTGCTCCCAGTTTTAGTACTCTGTAGCAGGCAGCATAATTTCTGAAAATATTAGTATGTCGAGGGTGCTACCTTCAATATTGGAACAAGAAATACTTAAAACAGCTAACAGTTGAACCATCACTGAGCTACTAAGGGAAACTGGTCATAAGGCTCTATGTGGATGAACACTTTTTTTTTCTTTTTTGGGAAATGTCCAAGCATCTTATGTCCATTAAGTTCATTGAAATATACAAAATCTTTAAGGTCAAGATATCACTCTTAGATTGATTGATCCATGACATTATTTTCTGACTAAACATGTTTTCTTTTTGTGTCTTGAAACAGAGAATAGCTTGTCACATACAGGTTTTTGCATTGGCAAGATGGTTGCCAGTTACCTTGCCAGTTGAATACTATGAATTTGCTAGAGGCCTGCAATGGAGTGTTCCCTACTTCAGTCTCCCATGGGAAACTGGAAGCATGCATCCATTCATGATGGGACCGGGTTCCCCAACAAACCCTCATTCATACAGCTCTAAAATTCATGATTTTGGAACAAAAACAGACAAATACAATGTGAAGAAAGCTGCAGCATTAAGTGGGTTGCCACTTAGTCCTATGGAATATAGATCATTCTTCCAGGTAGGAATTCATAAATTTCACAATAAATATAAATACTTTTTCCATGATCACGTTATTGAATATTCTTCTCGATTGCAGAGCCAGAATCTTCTTCCGGAAGCTCAGTATCTCGTGGATCAACAATATTCTAATGGGCAAGTTTTGAATGATGTCTCGTGTCACAATTTTTTGAAGTGGTCAAAGGATGCTTAACTTTTCAATTTATTGGATAACAATGCAATAAATCTATGTGCCTGAGGTGTACTTTCAACTGGTTTCCTCTTTTTCGGAACTTAACTAACATGCACTAAAGGTCAGGATTACTACTTGTAAACCACACTACCTTCAAACCACGTGAAACCAGAGCTTGGGCTAATTCAACCCTCTCAACAAGAAAATAATGTTGATAGCACGTCAATTTTTTCATGCTATACCCCCTTGGCACATAACTGAATTACAAAGTGACACATACTGACCTTGCTTCAGCTACTGAGGCTCAGGTTTAGTAAAAAAAAAAAAAAAGGATGATCAAGCATCTACCCAGAAATATTTCTCTACAAGTTTTAAAGCAAAAGTTGGAGATTTAGCGTGTGTAAATGAATAATTCATCTGCTGTTTTCAGGTGGAGGAATTTCAACAGAAGCATGTTCTGGTTAGCCATTATTGGAGGCAGCTTGATATTGCTACATGCTTTTCTGCTTTTTGTTTTAAAACTAAGAAAGGACAGAGAAAAAAAGTGGAGCTATGGAGCCTTGGTCTTTCCAAGATTTGAGATCTTTCTTGCATTTCTGGCTATACCTTGCATTTGCAAAGCCTCGGTAAATATTGTTAAAGGTATTTCTAATTCTTATGCACTATGCTCCTTTTGCATTGCAGTGATACATTCCACCGGTAAGACATCGATTTTCACATCTAAAAGGGACAGGATATATCTGTAATGACTAATGACTGATCTCGAATACAGAATATTTATCTATAACAGTTAGAAATCACTTCCCTTTATCAAATATTGATAAGGTCACAAGATTCAATGCATTATATCTTTTAGAACTTTGATTGCGGAAAGATTGTGATTTGCAGAGATTTTGTGCGTTATTAATATGGTTGTGTTCACCTAATAATTCTCTCTTCCTGACTCCCCCACCTCGAGTAGGAGCGAGGATACGCAGATGATATGTCTTATTACATGCCTGTCTTCCTTCCTTAAAAAAGAGATAACCACATAAATTGTTAGAAATTAGGCACTTGGTTGCATATCACTATAAAATGTCCATAGGGGGACAGCTTATTAAGATCCTAAATAATCCTATATCCGTAGGCGATCATTTAGTAAAATAATTTCCTATTAACAGAGGAGATATGCACACTTTACATTTTCTTTCTGCATCACTCCAAGATCTGTAAATCTAGTTTACGAAATCACAAATTTTGTTCTTCTTTGCTTCTAGGAGGAACATCTGCAGGAATTGCTGTTGGAATTCTGTTGTTGGGTTTAGTATCATTTCTCTTGTTAGCATTGTTTTTGTTCCTCTCTATTGGAATTACATTGGGGAAGCTACTTCAGTATAAGGAGGTACACCAAGTAGGGCAGAAATTCCATTGGTATGAAGAATTAGTTCGAGTTACCCTAGGTCCTGGTAAAAGAGGTCAGTGGACATGGAAAACATCACGTGATTCTACATATCTAATCATGTTCGGACCTCTTTTTGAGGATCTAAGGGGTCCACCAAAGTATATGCTCTCGCAAATTGCTGGAGGAAATCTTAATAAGCATCGTGACAAAGTCATTGCAACAGACGATGAGAACGAAGATGCAGAAGCACCTTTTATCCAAAAGGTGTTTGGGATTCTAAGAATATACTTCACATTTTTTGAATTTGTGAAGCGTGTTTGTCTTGGAATTGTGGCTGGTACTTATTTGAAGAACTCTTCTTCAAAAACTCCCATAGTTGCCCTGCTTAGCATCACTTCTTTCCAGCTATTCTTTATGGTTCTGAAGAAGCCTTTCATTAAAAAAAAGGTTCAGCTTGTTGAAATCATCTCAGTTGCCTCTGAAGTAGGTATTTTTGCTGCTTGCATTGTTCTCGTAGACAGAGATTCAGCAAGAAATGATATAAAAATTGGAATCGCTATGCTTGTACTTTTCTTTGTAGCATTTTTATCTCAGCTGGTAAATGAATGGTATGCATTATACAGACAGACAAAGCGACTCGGTCCTGATGACAAGTCTTTCTGCTCTGGTCTGAAAGCAGCATCAGTTGGATTCCTCTTGTTTTTCATTCCTCAAAGATTGATCAGAAAGCTCGAGAGTGGGTCTGCACTGTTAGATCGTCCACTAAAGGAAAATGGGGACATTACTACTGCTGCTGACAGGAATAGGAGTACTTCTTCTGCTGACAGGAATAGGAGTTCTGGTAGTAGAAGTTCAGGTGATAAAACATGGCTGAGGCAATTCAGAGAACTAGCAAAGTCCAGCTTTAGTAAAGACAGTAATACAACTCCAAGTGATCCCTCAACGAGTCATGTTGGATGGAGTGGATTCTGGAACCCTAATGGGAGCTCATCTAAAGAAGATTCATCAGCAGACTTCAAGTCAAAACCAACAGGATTGTACAAGGATTTAGAAGCTATTTTTGCTTCCAAGTCATAGACATCTTATTCATACAACAATGGAGTAGCATATTCTGGCTTTACTGGTTACTTGACTGCAAAAGCAGGTTCTGTGGATTCAACTGAACCTGTTGCTTTCAATTCGAACTATGTAACTATATATTTGTATGAAAAAAAAAAATGTATACATATAAATATATAATAAGATTACACTTGTTTTGAACTCACTGACTTTAGGTCCTTGATTCACCTCTGCTTAAGTTGCACCTGAGCTTATGTATTTATATCTTGGATTGGATTTGCCGCTGCTCGACTGGTATGTGTTTAGCAGGTTCGTGTTATATTTCCATAGTAAGGATTGTTGGACTAATAGGCTCTAGCAATGTATGTACAGCTCTTGAGTATAAATGCCTGTTGTCAATGTCATTACTTGATATCTTATACTAAATCTTTCATCTTTCGATTGGATAATAAATTGTCCTTACCAAGGAAAAAGGTGGGAAATATGCTTCATATAGTACTATTTTTCTATCACCTTTCTCTCAGGTAGTACTGAAAAGAGGAAAAAGCAGCCCTATGAAAGTAAATTTAGCCAATCCAAAAACAAAAGCTCCATGTGTATTTCCCCGTGTCCTAAAACTGTTATCTAAATTCATTCTTATGTCAACCTTGGCTTTGGTAGATAAGATTTAACAACTTTTGCGATAAGAAGATTAAAAAAAATACCAGAAAAGTATCCTTGTGCAAAAACTTTAAAAGTTTTCTAATCATCTATAAATTCATATCACATGAAAGTCCAATTTTTTCCAATTATGTATAAATTAACTCAAAATGAATGTGACCGATATTAAAGTTGACTTCTAAAAGTGCACAAAATATTGGGAAGGAGGTGTAATTGGAATAAATATTCGGAAAAGGCTCAAATATGTCATTAAACTATCGGAAATGGTTCATTTATGTTACTCGTCAATATGGCTCGTTTATGCCATCGCCGTTACAAAATGGGTCGGATTTTTAATTAATTTGGGATTAAAAATTGGGCTGGTTTAATTAAACAACGTGAACCTCTAACTGAAGGCCACATGTCATATCTGATATGTAAAACCGACGTTAATAAAAAAATGGCATAGAACGATCATTTTAGTAGCAGAATGACATGGATCGATCATTTTGTATGTGGCAAGATAAACGATAAAAACTATTGATGAGTGGCATAAATGACTCATTTCCGATAATTTAATGACAAATTTGAGCCTTTTCCAATAAATATATTTAACTAAAACAAAAGAAATTTCCAATTCTTTTCTGTTGACCTTAGTCCAAAAAAACAAATGGAATCCTTAGGTTTTGCCAATTGGATAGGTGACGTGCATAGAATAAGCGCAATAGATAAGAGAGTACTAGATACCCACCCATCCAATTCCCTTTTCTTGATCAAAAAGTCAATAGTAGCAGTATCAAAACTTCACCGAAGGAGAAAAATTGGGTGGCACATAAAACTAGGAAAGAAGAAGCCACCTGTGCAATTTATCGAACACCAAGCCAAACCCAACTTCCAACACCTGTTAAAACTGTACTGTAGTGTGTATAAAGAAAGGAGCCAAATATGGGATCAATGTTCAGTTCACCTGAGATTAGCAAAGAAAAAATGGAGATTTCTCTTACCAAAGCCAAGCAGATTGTTTCCTCTAATCCTGTCGTTGTCTTCAGGTCTCTTTCACTCTTTCCAATTTTGTCCTGTCTAATTACCTAATCTTTTCTGGGTTTCCATTTTTGGTTCACTTTTGTTTCATAGTACTAGTAAAAAGAGGATTTTTTTTTTTTACTTGGTTTTTATGTTTATTGGGGAATATGAATCGGTTTCGTTTAATTTGGCCAATTCTTATATATTTCAAGATTGTGGCTATGGAGTTTTTTCAATACTAAACTCAAAAACTGTGCATCTCTGGTAGTATGTGTTTGGCTTTAAGTGGATAAGAAAGCAAAATCATGCGAAAACAAAGAAGGGTTTCAATTGAATCCTGTTGGAAAAATTATAGTGAAAACGAATATTTTTGGTTGTAAGTAAATTTTTGAATCCTATTTACGTAGTGGATTCTAGTGTAGTGGCAAAGGGATTCAAAATTTATTTTAGGTTACCAAGTGTGACATTCTAGTAGTAATTTTTTTCAATTTTGATTCCCCGGCATAAATTCCTGGCTCCCCCACTTGGGGGTAATAGATGTATCATTTTGTTTAACAATATTGCTATTACAGTTTCTTCTTTCTCTAATCTGTAATGATGGTTGTTCCAAGTATTGTTATATCAGGATAGTCTTCACTGTATAAGGTTGCTAGGCGTTTCTCTAAACCTTGATAAAGCATGTAATTGTTCTGAATGAGCTCCCAGTCTGTCTCATTTGTGAGAGGAAGTTTATGTTTATTAATGACCTATGCTTCCTTTTCCAAATGCAGTAAAACATACTGCGGATATTGCACTAGGGTGAAGCAGCTTCTTTCCCAACTTGGAGCTACTTTCAAAGTTATTGAACTTGACAGGGAAAGTGAGTGATTCCACATATCAATTGCTTCCAAGTGTTTTATATAACCTTTGGTCGACCTTCTTGCTGCAACATTTGTGCTTTCTTACACTAACAGTTTTATTCTCACAAAGCACGAACATATCCGCCTTTGCTTTGCTCATCTATTTTTTTGCATAGGAAGATCAACATTCAGCAAAAACAAACTGGAATTTCTTTTAGGTGATTAGTTTCAAAAGTTGAACGAAGACTATTAAATTTTATAGAATGCGCACGCTGATTCATTATAGTATGTATTCTTGGGATTTTGAAGCCCCGAAGGTTCGAATCCCTTGAATCCCAACAAGTACAAAATAGTAACTCCCTCCATTTCAACTAATGTGTCTTACCTTCCTGTTAATCTCTCAAAAAAGAAAAAAATGCCTCTTTTCTTTATTTAGTAATTTTTCAATTTCAACATTCTCATTTCCCCCCTAACTACAGACCCCTAGACTGTCTAATATCACGTCTAAGGCCACAAGATTCAGAAGTTAATTTTGGTGTCCTATAAACAATTTTAGTAAACGTCACAAAAGTCAAAACTCTTCTTGACATTTTTAAAAGTTTGTGCACCTTGCCATTTGCCTGAACCTACCTAAACCTTGGTGGACAGATCTAAGACATAGGTTGATGAGGGATAGCTGGTATTGGTTGACATAGTCAGGTACTCCCAAGCTGAGTAGGAATTACACACCTGAATAGTTGCGGTGAGGTGCGCGCAAGCTGACCACACCATCACAATTATACAAAAACTGTTTTCTATCATTTTTAGGGTCAGAGATCAGAACTAGCTTTTCATTTCTTCTTTTCCTTCTTTTTTTTAGGGGGAGGGGATGTGTTACTAATTTCCTCTTTTTTTCTCCGTTTGTAATTCTATGTGTCACTTCTCTGGTAAACATCTTATATGCAATCCTTTTATTCACCTAGATCTTCCTTTCAATAGCTCCAAAGAAAATTATTGAAAATCTCGTGACAAGATCTCCTTCACTTCTCACCGTCTTGTTTTTATTCCTTTTTCAGTTTGCTCTATTAATTCTATTGTTCTATCTATAAGTTAACTTTATATATAAAAAAAGGTTTCAGAAGAATGTCTTCCATGGGTATATTAGAAAGTGACCCTAGAGTTTCTTAAGAGATCCAAAGAACAATTCAACCTCCTTCTGGGAAGGTGGATGTTTTCCCTAAAATAGTATAAGCACTAAGGTTCAAAAATAAGAGGAGATTAAGCAAAAACGAGTGTAATGTATTTAGTTGTAATGGTAAGTTTTTAAGAACACGATGTTTCGTACTGAAATTTGCGGAGTATCTCTTTGCTAGACTCTGAAATCCTAGAGGTTTAAGAATTACTTGTTTAGTTGGTTACCATGATGCTTCCTTTTCAATAGAAAGTATTTTATATCCATTGTCAGGCTTTCTGGTCCCATGATCATTGTACAGTATCCAAGTGGAAATTCCATACAATTTTGGTGCGGGGGTACTGGAGGGCATGGCTCCAATGCCCATTGTTTTTGACATGGTAGTAGTTTGTTCTGTAATCTTCCTACTTATAAGCACTGAACATTGCTACATAGCCTTGAGAACATGAATTTGGTTCTGGAAGTACATAGAAGCACTAGAATTAGGACGAATCGAGAGATCTATGTTGCGCTAAGATGTTTGGTTGATTGAGTCGTCTAGTAGATATATCTCGAACTTGCTGGCTTTGTTTAACTTTTTGCCCAAACGTATCTTTACTCAAAGACTTTCTAAACCCACTACAGTTGCTCAAAAAGGCTGTGCTTAGTTCGTCGTATGGATCTGGCATTTTCTTTAGTCTCAGAAGGATCGTCCAAATATACACCCTTCTTTAGTTGGAGCATATATTATAGTTATGAGTCTTCTTTGTGATGTGAAGGTGATGGAGATGAGGTGCAACAAGCACTACTAGAATGGACAGGGCAGAGGACTGTGCCTAACGTGTTTATTGGGGGAGAACATGTTGGTGGCTGCGACAGTAAGACTCATCAACTCATCCTCTTTTATCATTATGTTTTCCTTAAACTTTGCTTGCTGCTGTGACATTTGTTTCTTCTGCTGCAGGCGTATTAGCGAAGCATCAACAGGGAAAGCTACTTCCTATGCTGAAGGATGCCGCTGCTGTTCCTGCTGTTCCCAACGATCCTGCCAAAATGTAAACACATCTATACACTGTATGTTGTTAAGCTGACAATAAAAATAAAGTTGAGAGTGCTGTAACTTACTAACGGCCTCCTCTCCTTTAGTTGGGGTTGTTTAATAAGGCATTGAATTTCTAGTTTCTTTTTCTGTTTTACCCTGCCTCTATCTTCTAAACCTTTCTTTTTTAATGTAACTTTTTTCCCTTTCTAACTTACTGCTGTGACATTACTATCTGTTTGGGAAGTATATACTGTAGATTTGCATTACAGATCATTTCTGTTTCGGACAGGAGTCAAATTTCCCACCTTTTTTTTCTTTTCTTTCTTTACTATTTCTCTCAGGAGAGTTCCTTGTACAAGCAGACCTCTACGTAGTGACATAGTTTGTCCGGATATATTTTGGCTGTTATAGTAAAACGATTATTGTACATTAAGATAATAGCATTTGTCTGGTTTGCGAGCTATTGCACAGAGTTGGATTTACCTGTGTGCACCCGAAGGGTGGCGCTGCGGGTTCCCATGTAATAAAAATAAAAAATAAAATAAAAAAATTGCGCAAGTGGTGGATCACTCAGCTGACAGGTCAACAATCTGCAATCATGTAGATACGATTAGTGTAAGGGACTTGGTGTAATGCAGGTTAGGTGTCTGTAGTAAATGTATTGCCTCTTGGGCCTGTGGGATAAGGGGAATACCTCTGCTCCAACATTTGTTAGTCCTGAGAGAGAGCCCATAAAGCCAGTTAAATCCAGTTGAATAATGGGGTGGTTATATGAGGACCAAGCTTGGATTAATAGTTCCAGAATTTCTTCTATGGTTGTGATGTAGTTCCGCTTGAAACTAGATATTCGTCCAATATGTTGTGGATGTGTTTGGCCAATAAATAAAAAAGAAGTTGACTTAAATAGCCACCCCACTATATGATAACTAGTAAATGCATCTATTGTATATTCGTGTATGATATACGCAAAATATACATTGTTGATACATAGTAGTGTATATCTTTTGTTATATTTGGATAGTTAATGTAATTATTTGGCCAAATGTGTAACTTGCCTTAAATAAATATGGGACTTTGTACGCTGCCAGTGGTGGTGGCTCTCTATATAAAAAGGGATTGAGAATTTACATTGCCACTAGTGGTGGCTCTCTATTATAAAAAGGGTTAAGAGAATTTGGTAAAGTGGATGCTTTTTCTAGCTTATGGAATTATGACTTCAGATTACCATTAATAAGGGAAATTTAATAAAATAAACTCTTAATAAAAAATTAAAATCTATACTAAACTAATAAAAGGAAGCGGCGAGAAGGTAATAAGAGGTTAAACCAGAGCAAAAAAGGAAGGGAAACTGTCCCAAATACCCCCTCCGTGCAAACTAATTACCCGGATATGCCCACATGTAAACTATCTATTAGAATACCCATGTGAAATAAAAAAATTACCTGGATGTCCCTCATTAATTGGGTGCGTCAGATCCCCTAATTACTTCCCTTTTTTCTCTTAAATTTTCCCAGTTCCCACGTCCTTATTTTCTCTTAATTTTGTTTTCCGTTTTTTGAAGAAGATAATCTAACCCAAAAAAGGATAATCTAACCCAAAAAAAGGAAAACAAAATTATATTTTCCCAGTTCCCCACGTCCTTATTTTCTCTTAATTTTGTTTTCCTTTTGTGTTTATATTTTCCCAGTTCCTACTTTTAAAAAGCCAATATAAACACCCTAATAGAACTCAAAAGTTCTCTATTTTATCAATAAGTACTTATTTTACCTCATGTTTTAAAAATAAATACTTTTCGGGATTAGCAGGTTAGCTTTTCGTAAGCCTAAAAATGGGGCTATTAAAAAGACTTTTTTTGAAAAGACTTTTGAGAAAAATACACATATTAAGCACTTTTAAAAAGCTTGGTCAAACACTAATTTCGCCAAAAGTATTTTTCAAATTTCACTAGATATAACCGTTTTAAATTAGCCCAAAAATACTTTTTTAAAGATTTTTTAAAATGCCATAAAAACATAAGAACTAGGGGCGGATTTTTTTTGGCTCGAACGTGACAGTCTATCAATTTTTTTTTCTAACTAGATATACGTATATAAAAAATAAATAAAACAAAAATACAAGGTAAAAGTACTAAAAATGACACTGCTTATACAGAAAGTTGTGTGCGGCCTGGTGATTGGGCGCTACAATTTCGCGTGGGAGGTGGTGTGTTTGAACCCGCTCAGTCTCACCCTTTTTTCTCTCACTCTCTTATTTAAATCCTAAAAGAAACCGGTAAAAGCAACTGACACAGTGACACTTAAATGAGTTTTATTACTAATATGATTTGAATTATCTTTTTAGGATATGATATTATTATAGTAATTTATTCACTTGTTCACTCTTTTACATGGTGACACTGTTTATGAAAAATCCCGTACGCTACTGCTAAGAACCATGTCATATAAATGGAAAGAACTCTAAGAACCATGTTATTTTAGCACCGTGCAATATGGAGATAAAATTATACCTTTTCAGACAATTTTTCCCGTGACAGAGTCCTCTTTTCGTACTTCGCAACACCATCACAGGACAAAACACTCTCCAACAAACTGCAGATGGCAGCTAGCACATTCAGAGACTGGGCCTTGAGGTTTGCCTGTATGTCCAGGAAATCGTTTAAGGAGGCTACTTGTAGAGAGAACAAGTATTAAGTAATTATCAGAGTTTTCAAAGCATAAATAACTTCAAGTAACTAAGACAAATTAACATCAGAGAGTGTAACACCTCCAGATCAAATTCCTAGCCAATCCACGCAAGAACTTCAAGAGAGCATTCAAAAAGGTCGTGCACACTTTAATGTGTGTGATCTTCGACCCAGTGGCGGAGGCACATGCACCCGTTGACACCCCCTTCGCTAAAAAATTACACTGTGTAAATACGAAAAAATAATTTTATGTGTATATACTATGTGTTGAACCCCCTTAATTTTGTCGTATATTTACTTTTTTATATTTTGACACCTCCTTAGTAAAAGTCCTAGTTCCGCCACTTCGACCTGCAACAATAAGTATTTCAACACCTTAGTCAACTTAATATCTTAGAGGTGGCCTAAAATACCCTCGAACTATTGGAATTGGTGCAAAAATACCCTACATCCAATTTTTGGCCCTTTAAATCCCCCCTTTTTATCCACCCTTGGCCTCCCCCCCCCTATCCAACCCTTTTTTCAATTTTAGTGACCCCAATTTTTCCA